>NW_017307052.1:71296-93435 GCF_000935625.1 Nanorana parkeri | reverse complement strand
GCGGCGGGGGAGGGGGGGGGGGTGTGGGAGAGTTTGCTTATAGTGACAGCGGATGGCACCGACAATCCATAACTGTAGATAAATGTCACCAGCCAACCAAAATCATTTCCAATCCAAATGTCCATTTATTGAAACGTCATATCACCAGAAAAAGTGCTTTCTGGGCCACGCAGGGTCACATTCATTGCTCAACCTGATGAAGGGGACCCTGCGTGGCCCCAAAAGCACTTGTTCTGGTGACATGAAGTTTTAATAAATGAACATTTAGATTCAAAATGATTCTGGTGCACTGGTGACATCTATCTACAGATATAGATTGGCGGTGCCATCCGCAGTCACTACAAGCACCCCCTCTGTGATTGGGGATTCCACGATAAGGAGTGCGACAAGACTACCATTTAGATTAATTTTACTTCTGGGGCCACACAGGGTCTCCTTCATTGCTGAGCCTGATAAAGGGGACCCAGCGTGGCCCCGGAAGCACTTATTCTGGTGACATGACATTTTAATAAATGAACATTTGGATTGGAAATGATTCTGGTGCGCTGGTGACATCTATCTACAGTTATCAATTGGCGGGGCCATTCGCAGTCACTACAAGAACCCGGCCCTGTGATTTGAGATTCCCCGCAGGGTCACCTTCATTGCTCAGCTTGATGAAGGGGACCCAGCGTCGCCCCGGAAGCACTTGTTCTGGTGACATGATGTTTCAATAAATGAACATTTGGATTTGAAATGATTCTGGTGCGCTGGTGACATCTATCTACAGATATAGATTGGCGACGCCATCCGCAGTCACTACAAGCACCCCCTATGTGATTGGGGATTCCACGATAAGGAGTGCGACAAGACTACCATTTAGATTTATTTTACTTCTGGGGCCACACATGGTCCCCTTCATTGCTGAGCCTGATAAAGGGGACCCTGCGTGGCCCCGGAAGCACTTATTCTGGTGACATGACGTTTCAATAAATGAACATTTGGATTCAAAATTATCCTGGTGCGCTCGTGACATCTATCTACAGTTATCGATTGGCGGCACCATCCGAAGTCACTACCAGCACCCGCCCTCCGTGATTGGGGATTCCCCGGTAAAGAGTGCAACAAGAATACCATTTAGATTTATTTTCTGTATGCAATTTGCATAAAACATTAGCTGCTATCAAGATGAACATGTCTGTGTGTACTCCTTAGCAACTTCTAGGTTTTCCGGCAGTTCTGGGGTTAAGGTTCATCCCTAAAAAGTGCTTGTTAGCAGCAGCAGCACAGCAGAGAAAAAAAAGCAGACAGTCGATATCTGGTGGCACGATTATGCAAATTTAAAACTGTTGCTTTGGTCGCAAAAAAAAGACCCAAAAACTAATGCAAACATTTCTGTTCACAATGTCTACATGAATTGCTATGCAACTGCTTCAATAAATAACCTCAAGCTGGACTACAGGAAATTATCTGTCAAACGTACAGTTGTCCTTTAATATTTACCCCTCCTTTAACACGAGCCTGATATCTGCTGTCATCATGAGCTCCAGTGGGTGAACATACTCAACAATTGACACTTTTGGAGGTGTCATATTCATTCTCTATGTGCTGTGGTTCCTTTCTCCAACCTCTCATCCAGGGGCGTAACTAGAAATCACAGGGCCCCATAGCAAAATTTTGTTTAGGGCCCTGTGCTTTCTAGTTAAACCCCTTGCAGAGCCCACCTGAGGGTGAATTTGCAGAGCCAACCATAGACTCTCCATGGCTCTGCAGGGTCACCCTCAGGTGGGCTGGTCGCAATTCTTACTTGTCCGCATCCTCTTCCTCCACGGTTGCTGATGGGCCCAGCCTCCTCCTTTTTTGCCGTACCCACCTCCTTCTTCGTCACCAGGCCCCGCTTCCTCCCCTGCTGCCGACCACGGGTCCACGCCTCCTCCTCCACTGCCGCTGCTGGCTCTCATTGATCTCTGTGGAGAGGAACGCGCTCCTGCACAGATTAATGTCAGTGATCTGAACAGCGGCGTGTGCGTCTTCAGCCGCCAGTGAAAGCCACCAGCAGAGGATCCCATAGCGACCCAGGCGGCCCGCACAGCATCTGGCTGGGCCCCACTGCCCCCCGGGCCCCATAGCGTGATTGTTACGCCACTGCTCTCATCACATCACAGAGTAGGCGCATAGCACTCAGCAGAGGATCAGACATCTAACATAAACAGTGTTTAAGTGTGCCAGATTCTGAAGATGTTTTGGAGGAACTCCTAAAGATAGGTGGATGTTGGGGGCTAGGGGAAGGTAAGAATTAACTATTTAATTTGCAGCAGTATTGTTTTTCAAAAAGCGAAAATCAGTTTAAGCAACACAGCTAACTTGCTTTTCCTCCCCTCAGTCTATAGTTGGCCAATAGAAAAACAGCAGAAGACTGATGAGCTCAGCCATCTGACCAGTTTGGTTTTTTACTCTTTTTAACATAGTCACTGCATGCGAGAGCTGTCCATCCCTCACCCATTCTGTGTGCTACTGTACAGATACCAAAACATTTTCAGGTAATTACATTTGTTGCATTTAAAAAGATACATTTAATTTTTAAAATGAATATATCCATTAACTGGAGCTCTTTATCTCTATTAGGAGTTCAACTAACATGAGGACCATTAATAGTTACATAGCTACATAGGTATAAAAAAAAAAAGACACATGTCCATCCAGGTTAACCATGAAAAACAATGACCTTGTATCTTCAGAACACCTAGTTGATCCAGAGAAAAGGGGAAAATTCTCAAGATAAAGAAAACTGAAAGGGAATGACTGACTGGTTAAAGTAGATGAGCAAGAATGACGTTCAACACAAAATGGTGGACATTTTGGGTACTTGGACTGGATTAGTAGGGTCAGCCAACAATCTACTGCTACTAAGTTTCTAACATTAGAAGAAACCTTCAGGTTCGTACATCTTAAACTCAAATGGAATTGACACCTACTTCATAAACTTTACAAGTTCAACAATCATGGACGTATTAACATGTAAAATGGTCTTCGTTCAACACACATATGAAAATTGTGATCCAGGTCATCAAGTTTCATCAGTGACTGACAAAGAAAGACAGAGGTTGTGGAAGACTGAAGTTCTTCCCATCATGATGGACCTTTTAGAATAATTTTAGTTTTCTCCAGTGAGGTATTCACTTCTTAAATTTGCATCCTTCCTTTACACAGTCTCCAACAATAGAAATAGAAATTCAGTGCCATCAAACCCAAATCTCAAATGTCTTCTCTGTAAACGCAACTGTCAGGGACCAGAGCACCTCCGGGTGGCACTGTGGAGCTGCAACCAGATCCTGCAGTTCCAGTGCTCGCCTGCAGGGGTCTGCCAGCAATTAGTCACCACCTGGTGCCACAGTATTGTTGCCATATCCTGTTTCCTGTTACCAGTATCCTGTATCCTGTCTTCTGTTATCAGTATCCTGTTTCTGCCATGGACCCTGACTACTGACCCTCCAGTATCCTGTTTCTGCCTTGGACCCTGACTCCTGACCCGTACCCCTGAGTTCCCCCAATCACCTGGCTCCCGACCCTTGCTGTTTGTATATTGTGTGGTTCTTATTTGTTTCTTGCTGGTGGAGGTGGGATAGCCTCTGTTTATGTGGTTTGCTATATCTATTAAAACTATTATTCACCAAGATTGTTGTGGTATTTGCAGTGTGGTCACATATTCGGTTCACCCGTATAGGTACCTGCACGTGCTGTTGGGACACCCGTGCTCGGTATCCTGACAGCAACAGGTTGGTCAATTTGGAAATTAATGTAATTAGAATGAAAACTCTGTTAAATTAATAAATATCAACACGCAAGCTAGAAGTCTGTTCCAAGTCAACCAGTTTTGCCTAATGCAACACAAAACAATTGCTTGAAGGACTGGAAAATCTACAGTTGTGAAGAAATTGTCATCGGAAAGGTAGACGCAATTTTAAATACAAAAGGTACAGTGTTTCTACCATAGTCTACTATCTGTATCTTGAAGGTAAGAGTCATCTTTGGATTTATTCATTGCATTAAATGACGTCTTTAAACTCTCAGAGACAAGAGAAGTGTATTCGTAGGCTTCCACAGAAAATATCAGAGAAAATCCACAAACGGCGTCCAAAAGACTCTGCAGAGTTCCCAGCTTCTGTATGGATCATGGTGGACAGCTGCTAGTGGTGGCTCAAATCATTTTCTGCTTTTGGACTATGTCCCTCTCCTTCTCAAGCTTCTCTCGCCTCTTTTCAGGAATCTCGTCGAGGCTGATTCCGTGGTTGCTGGCCCTGTGTAATAATGCATGAATACTTAATTACTAAAAACAAACAAATATATACTTTTGATGTAAACAATGTGCCATGATGAAAGGGAATAGACATATGTTATGTAGCATTGAAAGTGTACATTGAGGAAACCGCTCCAATTGTTAATCGACACCCGTTCAGGTGTCAAACACATATGAAGGTCTGGTCTTGTGATGGTCTCATCTGCCATGTGTTGGTGCCATAACAAACCTTCACATGATCCAGACTTTTAACTTTGACAACTACCCCAGTCTCACAACTTTGGCCACAGTAAATATAGTCAAATTCATAAAATATCTGGCTACACAAGGGTGGGGAAATTATTTAAAAAAAACTACTTGTCCAAGGACTAAGGCCCCTTTCACACTGGCCGATCAGGAAAGGATTCATCATCAGATCCTCTCCTGATCAGAGCAGCAGGGATCGAATGTCATCGCTGTGATGGAGGAAAAAACTGAAAGTGCTGCACCCCATGCAAGTCTATGGGGAATCTGATTATATGGTGAACCTGCCTATATGGTAGCGCCGGGTCTATGGGGAATCTGATGTAAACAGACATGTGTTTTTTTTTACATCAGATTGCCTCCAGTCCGGCAGGATCCGGTCTGTCGAAGCGAATCAATGACCCGTCTGTTTTACCAGACTGAGCCGGGGCTAACCGGGTGTAAACGGACACGCATCCATTTTAACCCGGCTGCCCATAGACTTCCATAGGGTGCAGCTGAAAATCTGATAGGCGGACCTGTTCGGACCGCTCATGTGGAAGTGGCCTAAAGTGGGGACCCAATATACTTGTCCCTGATGACAATCTACTTTTTGTGATACAAAAAAATAATTTTAACCAAAACCGTATTTAACCGTGCTAAGAAGCGCTTCTCATTGGTCATTGCGGTCAGGTGGCCTCGCTGATCAGGGAGTGCTCGCAATTTGCCAGGAAAATTCAAAAGCCATAGCACAGGGCTGCACTAGTTGGCAGTATGGGGTATGGATAGTACACTGGCTGTTCACCGCAAGCTAAGTATAGCGGGTGGGGGGGATGGGAATTGGGGGAGAGGGAGCCAGATTTGAGCGGGTAATTCCATTTTCGCAAACTACTTGGGAGGGTGAACTTACCCTTTGATGCAAATTTTGCATGTTAGAGAGGGCTGCTGCTCAGCTACCACAATATGGCACACTATGGAATGGGGGCAGCACCCTATGCGTGCATTTATGCGCATGCAGATGGCACGGGCAGTGAGGTTGGTTTAAAAAATTTGTAATTGTTATTTATTTTATAATTTTTTACTTTTTTTATCCTTTTTTTTATTTACTTAACTTTATTGCTATCACACAGGGGATAACAAGCCCTTATGTGATAGCATTTGGAGGTGACAGGTTTTCCTTATTAAGCCTGCCCTCCAATGCAGACGATCAAGCATAGCATTGTGCTTGATCCTCTGTACAGCCCGGCTTGTGACAGCTGAGACAGAAAGCGCTGTGAATACAGTGCTCCTGTCTCACTGATCACACAGAGCAGATCAGAGAATGGGCGTTCTCTGGTCTGCTCCCTGTTCCCCATCCTGAAGTCATTTGCTCTAGTCCTGGGTCCCTCAGAAGAGCAGGGAATCCCAAAAACCACGGCTGGGAGGTGGGGTGAAGTAGGGGGGTACAAACAGGCTGCTTTAAGTGATCTGGGTGGCTGTACAGCCACCCAGATCACTTGTACATAATGAGTGGAAGCTTCCCTGCTCCACACTTAGCCCTGCTTGCCCACAGCAGGGCTAAATGTAGAGAAAAAAACACCTGCCTGCCACGCAGAACTGCATGTCCCAGGCGTCGGGCGATAGGAATTGCTCACCCCTGCTATATGATGTGTTGAGGAGCCAGTGGTGCATTGGAAACTTTCAAGTGTTTCTAAAACAAATTTCATTACTCTTGGATACATTAGACACAGATCCGCCCCTTTCTGCAGACTCTCACTTGGTGACTTGCTACACAGTTACAATGCTGCAGTCTTATCACTGGGGTTGAAAAACATAGGAATTGCTTTCTACTGCCAGCAGAAGACTGATGACACCATCTCAGCTTAGGCAAAGTCACCTGATTGGAGCTGATTTTTAAGTATAAAAGGCGGAGCTTTCTAAATAATGATCCTGTTAGCGCACATTGTGACATGTCAGGAATTTATTGATTCAATCTTGTAAATATACTGAAAGGTCCACTTTTATATTAATTACAAATCAAACAAATATAACTGTGTACTCACCCCGGTACAATATCTGGCGGCGTCGGTAAAGGTTTATCGAACCCTTCTTTTCCTACCAACCAAAATGTGTCTTCCACACCTTTACCCTATAAATGAAGAAAATTACCATCTAAGCATAAAATATGAACAAAAGATATCGGCGCTTCATATATAGTTTAGTGTCTCAGACTTTGCAACCAAGAAAGCCTAATGTTGCAAGCATTCCTAGGTTGTCCCCACCTGCCAAGCAGGAAAATCATCCGCACTTCAGGGCCTCCAAACGTAAGCCAGTGTTTCAGATGTCTGTTTTAAAATGGCAATCTTAGCAAAAAGTATCATCTCAGATACACCAACAACATGGACTACAAAAATGTCACAGAGTATATTATTTACAGAATCAGCCTCCACCAGTGACGTACCGTGCCTTCTGGGCTGGGTGAGGCGTCCCCCAGCCCCCGAAGCCCCGCCTCCCAAAGTCCCGCGCCCAGCTCGGTAACCAAAGGTGGGGAGGAGGAAGGGAGGAGCCTCCCTGTCCCTCACTTGCTCGTCACTGGTGAGGCATCAAGATCGATGTCCTCACTGTTTTTTTTTCTTTTTTTGATTGGACAGCTTGGGCCAATAGCACTTTGCCATCCACAGAGCACATGGTCCAAGCCATCCACAGAGCACATGCTTCTAACACAGAGTAGAGGCTGTGACAGCTCTTGCCTCACCAAGTTAGGTTACACAAGCAGTGGGGAAGCCCGGATGCAGCGCTGCCTATAATTAACAGGCAGTGCTCCGTCCATGACAGGTTACAGAACGGGGAGGATTTCCATGCTGTGTAACCTGTAACAAGCCGATCTGAATGGAGAAAAAGCTGTCAGCGTCAGACTTGAAGCTGACAGCTTTTTCCTCCATAATACTAGGGGAGGCTCTGCCTCACCTGCCTCTCCTGACCGCACGTGACTGGCCTCCACCATATGTTTTATAGCAACATCATCTCACTGCATATTCTACCAAGGCTAAAGCTGATCTATAACCAATCTTGTAACGCTATATTTATGTTTTTAATCCCCTATTCCCATGCTGTGAATCATATTAATTGCATGTAAATTCTGAGCAGTGGCGTAACAATCGCCATAGCGACCCAGGCGGCCGCTATGGTGCCCGGGCACAGGGGGGCCCGGCCAGGACATCCCTCTGATGCCGTGTGGGTCGCCTGGGTCGCTATGGCATGTAAGGGTGTTGGCTGTCACTGACACAGCTCAGCAGCGGTGTTTCCCCTCACAGCCGCTGCGGAGCTGTGTCAGTGACAGCCAGCAGCTACGGCAGAAGAGGCCGGCGTTCGCAGTGAAGGAGGAGGCGGGGCCTGCCTAAGAGCAACCCCGCCTCCTCTTACATCACTGGCCAGCGACCTAAGAGCAGGTGGGGCCAGTGATGTAAGAGGAGGCGGGGCCCGGCAGTGGAAGAGGAGGCGGGGCCTGGAGACGGAAGAGGAGGCGGGGCCCCGGCGACCACGGAGGCGGACGGCGCTGACAGGTAAGAAGTGTACAGCCTATCTCAGACCCTGCAGAGCCCACTATAGAGAGTCTATGGTGGGCTTGGCAGGGTCACTCTCAGGCAGGCTGTTTGGTATATCAGGTGGGCTCTGCAAGTGGCTCTACAAAATTTTGCTATGGGACCCTGTGATTTCTAGTTACGCCCCTGATTCTGAGGGTTTATATTTTAAGATATTTACAGTTTCCCCAAATGACAGCCCATACAGAGCAGGTGATTATCTATGACCGTTGTGGGCAGAAGCCCCTGTGAGCTAGAACAGAGCAGTCACTGGCACTCCACCATCTCTCATCCACAACAGCATTACATTTATATGCCATTTAGTGGACATTAGTGAGTGACTAAGTGCATGGAACCTGAATCTCGCCCTTAGACCTGTGCTCTGGAGTCAAACAGCTGGACAGGAGCCAATTCTAGGACAGAAATTGATTCCATGAAATGGTAAATAATTAACATGAGGAAAAAAACTACGAGGTCACCTGCATTATATGGTATTTTCTTGATGGTTACAGCGTCGCTTTATCAGGGTACGCAGCTCCAATCTATCACATTTTCCCTTCGAATCTCTGACATTCCAGCTGTTAACTTACACCTGATAAACGTTTTCCCAAAATAGTTTTAAACGTCTTTGCAATCTGTTTTGTGTACTATTTGCAAACTTGATATAATAAAAGATGTGGCCCAAACGTTGTGGATTATCACACCTGTATGGACTTCTTATTCCAAAACCATGGCCCATTCCCACCTCCATGCCACTTTGCAGCTATAAACACCTCCACTCTTCTAGGAAGGCTTTTCACAAGATGTTGGAGTGTGTCTGTAGGAATTTGAGTCCATTAAAGGAGAATTATGAGGCGAGGGAAACTGTGAAACTGTCACAGGTCGGCTCAGTAGATGGGGAAATGAGTGAACACATACTGGCGCTCGCTCACTTCTCGATCTATCCGTGCAGAGAGCCGTGACTGTCACTCACGCCTCCCTGCAGGGATTCCCCCCCTCCCCTGTCCAATCCTCCAGCGCTGACTGGCGGAATGGATGGGGCGTTTACAGCTGGCTCTGCCTCTACGCTCAAACAAGCGGGCACCATCGTCTTGTTGTATACCAAGATACACTCCAAGATGGTAGCACGCATGAGTAGAACGTGCCTGCAGGGGACAAGGCCGCCTCTCATTCTGCAGTTTGCGGCTTCGGATTCAGAGGCTCGTTGCCTCCGAATCTGAAACAACATAAAAATGTGTTTCCTTTGCCGAAAAGAATGAAATTTTTTTTCGTTTTCGTTTGTTTCGTATGAAAACAAATTTTATTGCCGTGCACATGTCTATCAGCTACTGATGCTGGATGAGCAGACCTGGCATTCCAATTCATCCTAAACATGTTCAGTAGAGTTGAGGTCAGAGCTCGGTGCAGCACATTTGAGTTCCTCCACACCAAAGATATGAAACCATATCTTTGTGCACAGGGACACAATCATAATAATAATTATTATACAGGATTTATATAGCGCCAACAGTTTGTGCAGCGCTTTACAATATAGGGCAGCCATTACAATCACAATACAATTCAAGACAAGATGGTAAGGAGGGCCCTGCCCCTGAGGGCTTACAATCTAGAAGGGAGGGGGAAGTGATACATGAGGAGGGAGATGGAACAGAGCCTTCCTCAAACTGTTGCCACAAGGCTGTAAGAAAATGAAAGGAGAACTATGAGGTGAGTGAAAATCACTCAACCTCAAAGTTCGAGCCGACGTGTGACAATGAAACTGATACACGTCGACTCAATAGATCGGGAAGTGAGCGAACACATACCGTCGCTCGCTCACTTCCTGATCATGTCCCTGCAGAGAGCCGTGGCTGTCACTCACGGCTCCCTGCAGGTATTCCCCCCCTCCCGGCTCCAGCGCTGACTGGCGGAACGGACGGGGAGGGGGCGGGTACAGCTGGCTCTGCCTCTAGATAGGCAGAGCCAGCTGTCAATCACGCAGCTGGGTGGATCTCAACGGTAATGTCAGGATCCATCCCGGCTGCAGTGGTCTCAGTATACCGCGAGCCGTAGCTCGCAGTATACTGAGCTTTGGGTCACGGGAGGACACAAGCTAGCGTCCTCCTGTGACCGTAAGGAGAACTATGGGGAAAAGCACTGACCCCATAGTTCTCTTTTAATTGGCTTCAGAGTTGCTGCTGTAGCTTTCTACAATGCCCTGCTACTTTATATAGCTACATATTGATGATGTGATCTTCAACAGCTGCATTGGATCCCATAGATGGCTTCTGAAGCTGGTGATTCTTTAACTAACTCCAAACACGGCATGAGGTCAGTTTCTCACCGATTGAGCTGTAAATAATTTGGAACTTCAGCAACTAAAGCTGGCCATACCCCTATAGATTATCTGCAGATTTTCTATGGTCAGATGGAAAAAGTGCAACAGATTCCGCCATCTACGCTAAACTGTGTGGATTGAGGAATCTCTCACTGGGCCAAGCTTCAGTATCTTGCTGGTCTCAAAAATACCTAAACAATCTGATTGGATGCCGGCATTGTTCAGGTGTTTTGAGAGCCAGCGGGGCCGACTAGCAAGATACTGAAGCTTGGCCCAGTGGGAGATTCCTCCATGCACACAGTTTAGCGTAGATGGAGGAATCTGTTGCACTTTTGCCATCTGACCATAGAAAATTTGCAGATACTCTATAGGTGTATGGCCGCCTTTAGAACTTTTTTTGACTGCAATTATTTTTTTCCTATCAGCACAAACACTAGGAAGAGAGATTCTGAAAGTGCTACAAAATGTTAATACAAATTTGCCAGTGTTATGCCAGTGTTATGCCAGTGTTATGTGGACTTTAGTTGTCTATTTATTAAAAAAAAAAAAAAAAAGTTTGTATAGCTATGGATCTGCATAGTAGCAACATTTATCTGCAGCGTTCTCTAGAACTGACACATGGTACAGTATCTTTTGTTACTAACATGTATTTATTTCCTATGATCTTTAGCTCCATCTAGTGTCCATACTGCAGTACTTTCCTAATAAGAATATTGAGAATATGCCTATATGCCTGTAATATTTGAAATATAATTGCCCAGAACAGAAAATAGCCTAAAAAGATTTGGTTTTTGCCCCATCCTCTCAACAGCTGGTTAGTTTGCACAGAACCAATGTACATGCAGTTTTGTTGGATGAATAGCTATGCAAATTTTGTTTATGAAAAAGACCTCTAAGTGATCCACTGACTCCTATTAACATTTATCATTTTTATTTTTAAAGCAGACAAGCCAAGCTTTCCATATGTTCTGTTTACCTTCAGTTCTGTTTTACCCCTCACTTCAAACAGGTATCCCTCTTGCAAGGATTGAAGGATGTTCACTGTGCTGACATTCATGTGGACTCGATACGCTGGGGAAGACAAGATGAGGGTCATGGCAAGCTGACAAAATATTTTGTGTGTCATTGCTCCTAATTATGGGGATTTTAAGTGCTGCAAAACAGTCCCCAGCAGGTGCTGCACTTTACATAGCAGCTCAGACTGCAGTAATGCAGCATGTCTTCATTTTTCCGCACTACAATACCCATTGCACCGGTGTTGTGCTTTGAATGAGATGCATAGAAAACAAATGCTTTCTGTGTGCTCTTGCGGTAAATGGCGTAGATCATGGGTCTCAAACTCAATTCACTCGGGGGCCACTCGCCAAATTTCATAATTTAAAATAAAATGTAACTATATCCGCTTTGGGCGCAATGTTTACAGGTGCCTGGGCTCCTGGATTTACCGAGTAGTATAATGACGTGGGAGGTACATCCAAATACCTGGCACTTGGTTGCCGATGTTAGGTCTTCCGGACCAGCCTCCTGTACCCTATAGAGAGTGCTCTCCTATGTATACACCATGAACCATCTGGGGATTCTGTTGTTTGACTTTTCCTTGTATGTAAACCCCCTACTTGTCACATGTCTTGACTGTCTTCTATGTACCTGGACCTGTGAGTCCGCATGGGTACACATTTTTGGTATTGAAAACTTTAAATAAAGAATTTATATTTTAAAAAAAACCTATATCAGCTTTGGTGCTACGGACGCCAATACACAAACAATAAAGCCCCATTCATATCTGTAGGTTTCGGTGCGATTAGGGATTCCAGCATCAGGAACTTGCGTTTTCCTGAAGCGGGAATCACTAATCTGGTGTTTACAAGTGACAGCAAGTCAAATTCATTGACTTTAGAACTTGTAGTAGTTAGAACTTTTGGATTTTAAAACATTTTGTTATTAGTTGTGAAAATGAAAAGTGCATTGAGGTCTGGGAGTAAAATACAGAATATACAGTATGTATAAAGTGATGTTGTAGAATTCTGCAGATTTGTAGGTAACTTACGAAGTCCTGTGGATTCCATACGTGAGGCCGTGTTGACAGTGTCACCAAAGAGACAATATCGCGGCATTGTGAGTCCAACCACACCAGCTACACATGGACCTGTGTTGTAAGAAACATTTTAGGGAACTTTAGCCTCTGTTCCCCAGAGTTTACACTTACAATGTTTTTATTTATGACTAGGGATGTGAGGAGAGAGTTTGTCAAAATTGAGTTTATCACCTTCCCAGAAATTTCCAGAATTAGCCGTACCTTTCACCTTTGACTCTGCTATATGCATGGAGTCATAATGTCAACACTGATATGGTAGTCACATGTTTGTTTGTTTTTATAAAGGGTTAAAGTTAGTGGCCGGTTAGGTTTCTTCTGTTTTTCAAAATCCAATGTCTTATTGGAAGCTAATGAGGGGACATTTTTAGAACAGAAAAAGGTCCATTAGTTGGAAGAAGCTTCTCTAACCCTCAGGAGTGATCCAAAGCTCATCCCAAAATTAAAAAAACACAAAAAAACTTTAAACCTGAAACCTGGAAATGAAAAACATTTATCCTTGCAGTCGGTCCCCTTTCACATTGAAAGAGTTAACTGCTCCTTTGCTAGGGGATAAAAATAAGGTGAAATATAAGGTAAAATACTTATCTTAGTCCTCTTATTCCTCGCTTCTCTTGTACCTGCTATTGGTTCTCCTAAGCCTCTTCCTTTCCCTACCAAACCGGTTGCAACTCTCGTCATTCCGTGCAATGCAGGGATTCATTGCACAGGAGGATGCCAAGGGGACACCCACATTCTGGATCATCAGACATTTGAAGAAATCATTAGCTGCGGGGGGAGCAAGGATTAAGGAAAGCATATGGTCTTCACTGACCCCTAGGCATGATGAGTAGCTAACCCTTTAAGTAGAAGGGGGGAGGGGGGCTTTAATTAAATTTAGCCTTCTGCATTGATTCCAAATTCCTGTTCCCAATTTTTCACTGAAAACTCCCAGTTTCACTTATCCTGAACTGACAGCTTTAAGAAACAGAATCGGCAAGACCGGGCAATTTTTGGTCCATGGCTAAAGGCTTCCAATATTTTAAGATGTGGTGTCTCTTACCAGAGTGGAGCCCGATGCGTATTCGGACTTGGACATCAGGCATGTGCCTCATTTTAAATGATCCCACGGAGCTAAGGATATCCAGGGACATGTTGGCAATTTCAGCTGCATGACGAGTGCCATTTTTTTTCGGCAGCCCAGAAGCGACCATGTAGGCATCACCAATGGTTTCCACCTATCCCGAAAGAGGCAAACCACTTAATTTTGTTGTTCATCTCAATATGAAAAAAATGAAAATGTCAAGAGAGGAGGAGTATGCTTTTACCTTATAGACATCATGAGATCCAATAATAGCATCAAAAAGTGTGTAGAGATCATTGAGAAGATCTACAACTTCAATAGGTTCGCTGAGGGAGGAAATGGTTGTGAAACCCACAATGTCACTAAAGTAAATAGTGACTTGGTCAAAATATTCTGGCTCCACAGGAGTACCTGTTTTCAGAGCTTCAGCTACAGACCTGGAGGAAAAAAAAGGAAAACATTAAAAATGTAGCTTTTTCTATAACAGATTCATGTGGACTTGGAGTTCCCTCTGTTATCTAGACCTTCTATAACCAATTTTATCTGCTCATTCACAACATAAAGGATTTTCCCATCTTCATATCCCACTCACGGTGGAAGCATCTGAGTCAAGAGTTTGTCTGTCTTCTGCTTCTCCACTTCCAACTCTTCAGTTCTCTCTCGGATCAGATCCTCCAAGTTACTAGAGTACTGTTCTAGCATTCGAAGCATGGAATCGATGATGTTTGTTTTGCGTCCACGGTTTATAGTCTTAAACTGGATTGAGAGAGGAAAAGGGAAACATAAAGAGTCAAGGAAATGCAATATTTCCATGGTACTAGCTAATTGGACCACTCGGTCATGGACAGTCCAACACCTGCTCGAGAGAGGAGGAGAACCGGTGGTGTTAAATGTGATTTAGGGGTCTATTTATAAAACAAATTCACACAAGATATACCCAACTTTCACTCAGGATTCACACATTATTGCAATAAGACCCAAATAGAAAAGCGGTTGAATCTTGAGTGAAAGCTGTGTGAATCGAGTGCAAAAAATTTTATAAATTGAAAATCAATGTGTACAGTAAAACAACTTATTATTATAATGGCCTATGGCAAAGCTAAAAAGAAAACTAAAAACCTCTTTACCTTTTGATTGTAATTTAAAATTGAGGTTTCTGCTATTTATGGTTCCTTTATACAAAATCATTGCTAAGAAAAGCAGATTGCGACAGCCAACCAGTATATACATACAGACACCAGTTTAATAAATGAAAGCAAACATTTTGATGGATTTACCTGGTCAAAGATCTGGTCAATGTTGGGTCTTCTGTCCGGATGTTCACTCCAACACTGCTTCATTAAATGGATACACTCTGGCGGAGCCTGGTCCAAGGAGACGGAGGGGCGGCAAAGTGGGGGAGGGCGGCGAACCTTTTTGATTATTTCTGAAGAATCATGATTAATACAAAATGAGAAACTTAGATGAAATCATATTAAAGTTTTGTTGGCAAAAAATTGATCAACATATTAGGTAGCTTTATGACAATTTGGTTCCTTTATAATCTTGCTCCCATTTCTATAAGGAATGATAGCATGATATTAGAACCAAATACTACTAGGGTGACAACCAAAACTGTAAGGACACCAAAATGTCAAGAAGCAAAGGGTGGATGAAAAGACACTGAAATCTAACAAATAAAAGGCAATCCAGAATTATTACAGACCATTGCACTATTCTAACAGTCTTACAACAATGACAAATGGTTGGTGGCTAATAGCAACCATTCGCCCTGAGTCTATGTAGGCCCCTTTCACACAGGCACCTTCATTTCCGATCAGCGGGGGATCCATGCACAGAGCAGATGACAATATTGTGACATCCTTGTCTGTCCAATTTTTTGCTCCATCGAAAATGAAAATTATCGCCGCCCATGTTGGTCTAAGGCAGGGGTTCCCATTAGGTAGATCGTGATCTACAAGTAGCTCTCAAAGGTGATGCTGGTAGATCAGGAAGGGTGGGAATGGCGGCCCCTTTATTCCATTTTGGTATATTTAGCTGTGCACACATGATTACCTATTAGCCTGAGTCTGCTGAGCAAAGCTCCCTGACACCTTTCTGGTGGATACTGGTGGTTGAAGTGCTATGTATTACATCAAAGAATATTCGTTTACACAGCCTGTTGCACTGCACTGTTTGCAAACAGGTGAGCCAGGAGAGAGAGCAAGGAGAGACAGCCAGGAAAGAGAGAGAGGAGAGAAAGCCAGGGGAGAGAGCAAGGATAGACAGTCAAGAGAGCGAAGAGAGACAGCCAGGAGAGAAAACGAGGAATGACAGCCAGGAGAGAGAGGGAGCGAGGAAAGACAGCCAGAGGAGAGAGAGGAGAGACAGCCAGGAGAGAGAGAGCGAAGAAAGAAAGCCAGAGGAGAGAGAGGAGAGACAGCTAGGAGAGAGAGAGCGAGGGAGGTTTTTTTTTTCGTTGGTAGATCTCATGTAGCTCGTCATTTGAAAAGTAGATCTTAACACAACAAATTGTGGGCACCCCTGGTCTAAGGGGAGTTGGATGGAAATGGACATGTGTCCGTTTACATCAGATTACCACCGATCCGCCACAATCAGGTCCGCTGAAATGGAACTCTGATCCGTTTGTTTTCCAGACATGGCCAAATTTGGGGGTAATTGGATATAAACGAACACACACCTGTTTAGATCCGGCTGCCCATAGACTAACATTGGGCTTCCAATCAGATCCGCCTGAAAAATTGACCTGATCGGAATGCCCGCGTGAAAGGGGCCTTAGAAATCACAAACCTCAAAGTGTTGTAAAACAACAGGTCCACATATCTTCTATTCCCCTCTCACTTGTTTATACTTATGTTCCCTTTTACTCCCCTGTTCATTAGTGCTAGGTGGCTACTTATCCAATCATCAGGCATCATGTCACATGGTGGCAAAGAGAAAAGTAGTCCTGTGTAAGCTCCAACCTGGAGGACCTGAAACTTACACATGGCTTCCCGCAGTGGAGTGAAGGGAGGGTAAGTATGTGCAGCAAGGACTATGTCCAGTTGTTGCTTTTCCCTCCATGAGCAGGCTTGCTTTAAAGCTAGCTGTTCTTGGCACAAGACAGTTTCCCAAATTGCTAGCAAATATCACTCACAGATTATTTTACTACTGTGAAGCCTTCTGATTGAATTCACGAATTCTTATTTAATTCCTTACATGTCATAAAATCATAACAAAAGTTAAAGCCTTCTACTTTAGAGAAACTACTGCATTTCAACGTCATACCTTCTGCAGAAAGCTCCAGCATGCAGTAAGGACCTCCTCTTACAATGACCTCTTGCATTATAATGGCTAAACCGTAGATATCCCCTCTGTAGGTTCCTTTATGATGTACCAGTGACTCATGTAGGAGTTCAGGAGCTGTCCAGAACATGTCTGAAATTACAGTTTATAGCATGAGCCAGAGAGTACTTTGTGCTAGGTTGCCCTTTTTAACCTTTTACACTGAAGGAACTCTTAAAATAATTTTTAGGTCTCAAAGAGCATCTACCTAAAGATGAACATATCTACACTCATGGTAAGTTAGTGTGATTAGTAGGTTGTAGAGATAATCAGGCCCAGGGGATGGCCAGGGGGCCCAGCTACATCCTTCAGGCTCCCGCAGTAAACCTAGGGGATATTGTAAATAGTCACATGTGCTCCTGCCTGTCCCTTTGGAAAGGGAGTATTCTGTTGTTGGCTTTTGGTCTCTGATTGGACCAAGCCAGTACAGGCAATGTAATTGGAGAGGTTTCTCTGTGTCCTATTGCAATCCTTATCAATGTCAATCAAAGAGATGGGGGTGGTGGGAGACAAAGCTTCTACCTTTCCTAGGGCACCATTCTCCCTTAATCTGTATCTGGATATAATAAGCCAATAGTAATGGACAATGCTCTTTTGATTAAAGGAGAAGTATGAGGTGAGTGATTTACACTCATCCTCATAGTGAGAGCCGACGTGTGACATTGAAATTGTCACACATCGACTCTATTGATCTGGAAGTGAGCACATATCGTCGCTCGCTGACATCCCGATCATCTTCCTGCAGAGAGAGTTGACTGCCAGTCACTGCTCCTCGCAGGGATTCCTCCCTCCCCTCTCCGATCCTCCAGGGCTGAGTGGCGAAACAGACATGGGTGGGCACAGCTGGCTCTGCCTCTAGATAGGCAGAGCCCATTGTCAAAATCAGCAAGCTGGGTGGACCTTGACAGTATTGTCGGGATCCGTCCCGGCTGCGGCGCTCTCAGTATATAGCAGGCAATAGCCCGCTATATACTGAGCTTTGGGTTTAACGTTTTCCTTCAAAAATTCATACTTGGTTTTGTTATCCTGTTTAAGTATGCCTAAAATCTTTACTTTGGTTTTCTGCTACACCGCTAGAGCTTGTACACTCACGTAAAGCAGTAAGCAGTACAGTAATTTGGGGGAGGTAGTTCGGGGGAATCATCAACGTATTATCATGCCCTTCGTTCATTAAAACATTTACGAATTATTTACCTGGTCAAAGATCTGGTCAATGTTGGATCCAGCCTCAAAACTGAGCGTGGACTGAACCCATCATTGCAAGCAGAGATGAGGTTCAGGTTCACTGCTACTGTGGGTCTGCTGCCAATCCCCAATATTGGCCTAAAAGTTACCATGTTATCCGCTGGCAACAAGGAACTACCTAAAATGCAGTCTGCGTAGAAATATGTTTGCTCTTACATGTTTCTAAGAGAGGATGTTCTCTAAAAACACCCTTGTATGTGTTAGCTTTATCTCCCAAGGACTTAACCTTCGATATTTTGAAAGGAGTGCCTGTTTTATTCACTACTCACGGAACTGATAGCAGAAGCCGCACTCACATCTAATGAGGTTTTTGTTGCTGTACCTTCAGGTTGAGGATCCGGTGCCGTAATTCTTTGAGCTTCATACAAATCATTAATTCCATAGTCTGTTAATTTCAACACAAATCTTCCATCTACAACACAGTTCCTAGACTTCAGATGTCCATGTACAATTTCACGGTGATGGAGGAACTTCAAGCCCTGAAAGTTACCGTAAAAAAAAGCATTAATTTACTTCCTTACTTCCTGTGCGCTCTGCCTGTGCTGACTGTTGTCAGTCACATTGCTCCCAGCTGTTTATAAGGACTACAGAACCCTGCCCATCTAGGTGATGGACAAGGAAGAGGGGCAGGGTTCCATATTTATATCTTGTTTCAGTTGTGCTGATACAGAAGGGTGAGTGAGCGTTGTCACTCTAGGACTGGAAGTGTGGTACTGGTTGAATCCCCATGTAAAAAAATGTTTTTTTAAATCCTGAAAAAAAAACTAATGCAGTCACTATATTGATACTGGTAATATATTACATCTTTGATTTTGTTTAGAAACGCTTTAACAAGACCTGAAACCTTTCAATGCCATAAATCAGACATGTGTAAGTTAGCACAAGAACTATAAACTAGGTAGCTTGGCTCTAAAACGGTCTACGTCAGGGACGTGCGGTCAGGGGAGGCAGGTGAGGCAGAACCTCACCTAGAATTATGGAGGAAAAAGCTGTCAGCTTCAAGCCTGAAGCTGACAGCTTTTTCTCCATTTAGATCGGCATCTAACAGGTTACAGAGCAGGGAAATCCTCCCCGCTGTGTAACCTGTCATGGATGAAGCGCTGCCTGTTAATTACAGGCAGTGCTGCATTCGGCTTTTGACAGGTAGTAAGTGAGGGACAGGGAGGCTGCTCCCTTCCTCCTTCACACTAGCTTGGGGACGGGTTGGGGTGGGGCTTCGTCCAGCAGGGCGGGGCTTCATCTGGCAGGGGGCGCACGTCACTAGTCTACGTAAATACTATTGAGTAACACTTGCAAACATACTACCATATTTCAGGTTTGCAAAACTACAAAGAACTAAAAAAATGAAACATGTATTGACTATGTATAGACTTAGAATTTTTATATGAGATTTGCACAGCTTTTCAAACGTCAGCTCTGTTGAATAGACCATTTTCCATAATGAGACTTCATTCAAGTTATGTTCCTTACCTAGTTTAGGCCACACGTATTAAGGTCACCTATGGTCCAGAAAACACCAGTATTACATGGCTACTAGAAACATTTTACCATTATTGCCTTCCTCCTACCTTGATGAGATCGAGAAGAAGGGAGGATTTAAACATCCAGTCTAGCTTCATGTCTTCATTCTGAACGAGATCTTCAAGACTTCCACGAGAGCAATGTTCTGACACCACTCCAAGGACACCCATGTCATGGTACAAACCCAAGTACAGGTTTACATTCTCGTGGCGGAGTTCACGGAGCTGAGGAAGAAAAAAAACATGTTTGTAAGTCATATTAAACTACAGTGTGTTAAAGATTGAACTAATGTACATGCTGAAGGACCAAAAGAAGGTTCAGACAAGTTTGCAGTCTAAGAGGTTAAAGAACACTAGATACATACAGTAAGAAAGGAAGATGGCAGTGGCGATGAAGGAGTAAAGGAGAGATTGTTTCTTGGAAATGAAGGAGAAGGATAGAAAATGGATCAGATAATACTGGACATGTGAGTATTCAGCTCAGAATTGGAGCTGACTGAGGAATGTTTTGAAGGACCAAGTTGTGATCAGTATGTATATATCAGACCGCAGCTCACAGTAGACCTCCCTTGGGTGTAAAGGCTATTGACCTGGTTGAATATTTGTGACCGGTGGCCTCTTGTTCAATGGAGATGTAGGCAGTATAGCAAGCAAACATGTCTATGTCTAAATGTTGGACAAAAGAGATGTTCATCAAAAGTCAGATAGTTCCTAAATATATGACCACTGTGTTGGACCATAGTTACATAGTATTTGAGGTTGAATAAAGACACTGGTCCATCAAGTTCAACCTTTGTGTATCTGTATGTGATTGTGCATGTTTGTGTGTGTATATGAATCCCTGTGTGGTCTAGTTTTTAAGAGTACCTGTACCCCTGCATGTTATGGTCTCTGAGGAATGTATCTAAATGCTTTTTGAATGATTCAATACTCTCTGCTGATACCACTTCTTGTGGCAGCGAGTTCCAGATTTTAACCACTCTAACTGAAAAAAGCCCCTACACCCCTTGTGGTTAAATCTTTTCTCCACCAGTTTTTGGTGGTGGCCTCTAGTCTTTGTTACGGAGTTTACAGTGAACAACTTGAACCTTCATCTCAACACAATCTGCCAGAGATTACCAGAAACATTTAATAACTTACCGTACAGAACACATTCTTTGTGGTTGGCCGAATATCACTGTGCTTCTCACCAGCAAACCTTTTAAGCCATATCCAGTCCCCCTAAGAGAAAGAAAAAAAGAAAGCCTCTCATGACAGATTCTGTCCATGGATCCGTCCAAAATAACAGGATTTGATTCAATACTCTCTGCTGATACCACTTCTTGTGGCAGCGAGTTCCAGATTTTAACCACTCTAACTGAAAAAAGCCCCTACACCCCTTGTGGTTAAATCTTTTCTCCACCAGTTTTTGGTGGTGGCCTCTAGTCTTTGTTACGGAGTTTACAGTGAACAACTTGAACCTTCATCTCAACACAATCTGCCAGAGATTACCAGAAACATTTAATAACTTACCGTACAGAACACATTCTTTGTGGTTGGCCGAATATCACTGTGCTTCTCACCAGCAAACCTTTTAAGCCATATCCAGTCCCCCTAAGAGAAAGAAAAAAAGAAAGCCTCTCATGACAGATTCTGTCCATGGATCCGTCCAAAATAACAGGATAAGTGATTCAATATATATATATTGAAATAAATGTGGCCATTAGAGGCCCATATAAGTGAATGGTACTCCTTTACCTTCATCTCCCAGCCTAGAGATGATGGAAGATGATTCCCATAGATGTATATGAGGCTGTAAAGTGTCTGCACAGCCGGGAGAGTGAGGACTTTCAGTGTTGGATGTAAATAAACAACGGAAGCCGTGGCCCCATATCCTGTGAGCATACATCTGTGGAATGTGGGGTTGATTAGCCTAGGGCAAAGGGTCAAAAATGTCCTTGATGCCCTGCGTTTACAGGAGGTGTGTTAAATGGTACTGGGTGTCATACAACCCAGAAGAAGACTAGCACTGGATTGGATTCAGCTGCCTCATGATCTTCTATATTTAAGGATGGAATGTGACAGAATAAATCTTTGTCATCTCCAGTTTGCCACAGAGCTGTGCACATCTGTTTCAGTTGGCTGCCCAGGATTTCGGGTAGAGTGGTCAGGAATACACATAAATCCCATTGGATTAGACTCTGAGAAGGTTAGGTGAAGATCCGGGTGACTCACCAATGTTCTCACTTGACTTGATACTAATACAAATGGCCTTTGTGTACAAAAACAAAGCCAATTTATAAAGCTAAAAAAAATATGGGAACAAGTGAAATACCGTATTTTTCACTCCATAAGGTGCACCTGGGGGAGGGTAGGGTTCTCTGTAGTTCCTGACAGCTGAGACAGGTGGCTCTGTGATTACAGCACCACGGTCTCAGTGATCACTCAGAGCAGACGAAGAACGGCCGTTCTTCGTCTGCTCTACGGGCTCTATGGTGAGCTCCTATGCCGTGGTCACCCCGAAAACTGTGGGGGGGGGGG
>NW_017307052.1:66349-71042 GCF_000935625.1 Nanorana parkeri | reverse complement strand
CCTTTCATACAAGTGATCTGATCAGATCACTTTATAAAAAAAAAGAGCGGCGGCTCCACACTATACATTTAGCTCTGCTTGTCAGGAGCAGGGCTAAATGTACAAAAAAAATCTTATGGACCGAAAAATACGGTAATTTTAGGTACTTTCCTTTTTCATATATTTTTGGTGTATTTTGAGGTTACTTAGACAACATGAAAAAAATTGGACACTTGAAAATTTAAAGTGACAGTAATACAAGCATGAATCTACTGTTAAAAGTGCAAAATATATTATAAACATCAAAAACCAATGTTTCCTGGATGTATCTTTGTTTTTGTTTTTTCTTTGTCACATAATGTGCGATCATTATCATGCATGCTGGGATTAAAAAAGAGATAAGCCAAAAATAACTACCCCCGAAAATCCAAAAGAAAATACAAACTAGGGATGCACCGATACCAAGTACAGTACTCGGTACAAGTACAAGTACAGATACTTTTCCAGCTCCAAGACTAGACTAGAGAAACATTCGAAAGTTAGGAGGCCGCTGTCATTTGTAAGGAGCACACGGAGCTCCCGGGATTTGTACATCTCTGGTTTAATGTATGCTTTTGTTTTT
The DNA here is from genome assembly GCF_000935625.1 of Nanorana parkeri. NCBI lineage: Eukaryota > Metazoa > Chordata > Amphibia > Anura > Dicroglossidae > Nanorana > Nanorana parkeri. Next base: position 70,441 of record NW_017307052.1, on the reverse strand, counting down.
ATAAACATATATAAAGGGATGCAGCGATACCATTTTTCCAAGTACAAGTACTGATACTTGCCCAAGTACTCACAGATACAAGTACTGATACATTTTAGTTTATTGTCATTTGACAGTTTTTATAAAACAATACAGACTAATGATTTCAGGACTGTGGTGGAGCGCCAGAGCCCGGTCACAGCTGCAACCGCTGCAACCCTGGGAGTTCTCATGAAAATGGCAAGTATCGGCACTGGTATCAGTGCATCCCTAATACAAACAATGTTATTTCTTATTACATTTAACTGTTTCATGAGTTTTTATGAAACAATTGAAAAAAAAAATCGGTACTGTACATCTGCAACACTATACAGTACTGTACTAATGCAGTACAGTACTGTATAGAGTTCCTCGCTTAACAACCAATTTGTTTAACGACCTGGTCGTAGGAACGGAACTCGGTCGTTCAGTGAGGAATACCTGTACAACAAAAGGAATAATAATAAAAAAAGCTGAACTAATTGTACATTGTCATTTAAAAATGTTTTCAAGTTGCAATTCAGACTCCTTTTTCCCTTGTCCGAAATAAATCAATAAATCCTAAAATAAAATAAAAAAGGGCAAAAAAAAAAACACACAAAATGAACCCTAAAAAAAATAGAAATTTTGGTAAAACGGAATCATGAGTACTGATAAAACACAACGGAGGACACTTATCAATCCAGTTGTACATCAAGGCAATGTTAAAGGAGAACTATGAGGCGAGTGCTTTTCACTCACCTCATAGTTCTAGCCGACCTGTGACAATGAGACTGTCACAGGTCGGCTCAGTAGATCGGGAGGTGAGCAAACACATGCTGGTGTTCGCTCACTTCTCGATCCTGTCACGGCTCTCTGCCCTGACAGGGGAGGGGATGGATTCCCCCCTCCCATCCGCCAGTGCTGACTGGCGGAACGGACGGGGGAGGGGGCAGGTACAGCTGGCTCTGCCTCTAGATAGGCAGAGCCATCTGTCACTCACGCAGCTGGGCGGATCTCGACATCGATATATATATACACACACAATATACTTTCTTACTTAAAGTCTGACTTTCCCCTCAGACTGTATACTTCTTTTGTGCATGTCACCACATTCTGCGACAGCAAAGGCTTACCTCATATATGGCCACACTTGTAGTGTAGGGTGTAGCTGCTGCCATGCTTTTCCCGGAAATTGAGTGTCGGGGAGTTCTCATGTCACATACGCTTTTTCCTAACAAGCTTGATCTGCTGCCTTCGGTTATTTTCTAAGAATAAAATGTATTGGAAAAGGATTTATCGTTATTTTTAGACTTCTAAACATATGAATGAGATGAGAACTTGATGGATTAAAATGAATGAAACAATCTAATGTTGCCACCACACTGTATGGTGAAAAGTTTGCGGACACCTGACCCTTACACCATTATGAGTTGTTGAACATCCTATTCTTAAACCAGGGGCAATAATATGGATTCCATCTTCCTCCTTTGCACCTATAAAAGCCTTCACTCTCCTGGGAAGGATTTCCACAGAAGAAAAAGTGAGGTATTGATGTTGAAAAATACTTGGCTCTCAATCAGCTTAAGAGTTCATCCCAAAGATGTTAAAACACTAGAGTTCCTCCACACCAAACTCATCAAACCATGTCTTTATGGAGCTGGTTTTATGTACAGGAGCACAGGCATGCTGGAACAGAAAATATTCTTCACCAAATTCCAACCACAAGGTTGAAAGAGAACAATTGTGTTCTTCTGTCTTGAGAGGTCTGCCCCCCCCAGAAAGATCCTCCACACCAAACTCATCAAACCATGTCTTTATTGAGCTGCCTTTGTGCACATGGGCACAGTCATGCTGGAACATAAAAGGTTCTTAACCAAATTGTAACCACAAAGTTGATAGAGTTCAATTGTGTTCTTCTGTCTTGAGAGGTCTGCCCCCAGAAAGATCCTGCTCATCAAACTCAGCAAACAATGTCTTTATGGAGCTGCCTTTATGCACAGGGGCACAGTCATGCTGGAACAGAAAAGGTTCTTCACCAAATTGTGACCACCAGGTTGGAAGAGAACAATTGTGCTCTTCCGTTTGAGAGGTCTGCCCCCAGAAAGATCCTCCACACCAAACTAATCAAACCATAGAGCTGCCTTTGTGCACAGGTGTACAGTCATGCTGGAACAGAAAAGGTTCTTAACCAAATTGTAACCACAAGGTTGAAAGATAACAATTGTGTCCTTCTGTCTTGAGAGGTGTGCCTCCCCAGAAAGATCCTCCTGATCAAACTCATCAAACCATGTCTGTATGGAGCTGCATATGTGCTTATTTAGAAGCTGCCTCTTGGCATTGTATAATGCTGCCACCACGTGTCTCTCAATCAGCTTAAGAGTTCATCCCAAAGGTGTTCAAACACAGAGTTCCTCCACACCAAACTCATCAAACCATGTATTTATTGAGCTGCCTTTGTGCACATGGGCACATTCAAACCAGAACAGAAAAAGTTCTTCACCAAATTGTAACCACAAGGTTGAAAGAGAACAATTGTGTTCTTCTATCTTGAGAGGTCTGCCCCCAGAAAGATCCTCCACATCAAACCATGTTTTTATGGAGCTGGCACAGGGGCACAGTCATGCTGGAACAGGAAAGGTTCTTCACCAAATTGTAACCACAAGGCTGGAAGAGCACAATTGTCTAAAATGTATTTGTATGCTGTAGCATAAACAGCACCCTGGGCAGGAGGCCCTGCAATAAATTCAACTTACAATTCATACCTGTTTCCCGGGGACAGTGCCCGTTTTGAGAGGTCAGCCCCCGGAAAACAAATGTCCCCTACAGGCCTTTCTTACACATCCCAAGATTTAGTATTATTTATCAGCTGCCACTTGGCATTGTGTAATGCTGCCACACACTTAAAGTCTTTCCTCATTAAGCTCCGAGGGCTGAATGAGAAAAAGCTCTGGATTCCCCCATCCATGCTGTTGGCAGGCTATTGCATTCTGACAAAGAGCAACCTTCTCCTCCTCCTAGTAATTAGCATGAATGGAGGCTTTTTTGTCATTTAACTGCTAATGTTGTCTTCCATAATGTGTCACTGACCTTCTGATTTTTATTGAGTTTATATAATTCCGGGGAAGCAAAATTGCAATCTTGCTACTTTTTTTTATCCCCTGATGGCCTTTACAGGGTCTGAAACTGAAGGTATTGTTAACACTATGCTTTAACTGAGCTAACCAGCGTGAGATTGCAGGCCTAGTTATCTGATACATTTGAGTAAACATATACTGAAATGTATTTGCAGACTAAGAAATCCTTGGAATACAAATCAGGCAACACAGCAGCTGTTCCTATTAGTGACAAGGACATGTATAGTAGCGATCCCAAAATAGGAAAAAGGCCACCACTATAAATAACTGACCTCGTGGCGCAACGGTAGCGCGTCTGACTCCAGATCAGAAGGTTGCGTGTTCAAATCACGTCGGGGTCAAGTTTTGACAGTTGGCTTTGTAGTTGAAGTTGCTTACAAGATAACGGAAAATGTAATCATACTTACCGTAATTTTATTTTCCTGGTTATACTCCATGGCAGCGCTGGGCTCCATTTGTCAGCGTTCATGATTCCCCCCTTTTGAAAAAGTGAAAGCACGAAACGCGTCAAGGAGGATCTGTCTTCACCGCTCACAGCTAACAGTCTGCCACTGATTTTATGCTCGAACAACTCGTCTGTGCAACTCGTCTGAGCCTGCCAGAGGGAGGAAAAAAGCAGACCAGATCTTTTGAGAAAGGAGGACGGATCACAAGAAACCATAGGACTTTCCGGATTCTATGAATTATCCCTGGTTTGAGACGTTTTGAACTGACCACTCTGAACTGACTGCTCACTAAGATCGATGCCGGTATTTTAGTTAAATTAACCCCGCATTTAATCTTTGTCTTTGAGAGGAATCAGAGTGCATGGAGTAGCACTGTATATGTGATAATTTTTCATACTGTTTAATTTCTATTATTTAAGTGTTCGTACTATATTTAAAATTCGTCACGATTTAGAGATTGGGATTTTAGAATTTGTTTTTGTTGTTCTTATACACGACCAATCTGTGACACC
>NW_017307052.1:39226-65745 GCF_000935625.1 Nanorana parkeri | reverse complement strand
TATTATTTAAGTGTTCGTACTATATTTAAAATTCGTCACGATTTAGAGATTGGGATTTTAGAATTTGTTTTTGTTTTTCTTATACACGACCAATCTGTGACACCGAGTCATTTATATTTGGATTGGTGTCTTTGAATAGATTGTCACATCATTAAGAGGTTTGTTTGGACAAACCATGTACACTTAGTACACAGAAACACCTAATCAATACACCGGCTGGTGATTGAAAACCCTTTTCCCACACCTGATTGTTGTATTGCACAATTATTACCGAGGTAGTGACTACCGAGATTTATAATTTTTTCACAGTAGAATCTGAACTTAGTAACTTCTTCACGTCCTATAGGGCACACATATTTTATTTTATTTATATTTGTCGAGACCGAGCGCAACTCACTTGCGATATAATAAGTTCACTCACACACATAGTTGCGGCTGGTCGAACTAATTATTTAGTTATTTAGTTTTCACACCTAGCGCAGTGATTCTTGAATTACTATAAACATAATATTAACTGAACAGAAATCAAAATATAAATATATAGTACACCTCCATGTTATATACATATATACAGACAGGCAATAAAGCCTCGTCACTGGATAAATAGACTCAAGCTTAAAGGTGAAGTATGGGGTTAGGGCTTTTCCCCATAGTTCTCCTTATGTTAACGGGAAGACACAAACTAGCGCCCTCCCGTCACCCTAGGCTCAGTATACCGCGAGCTACAGCTCGCGGTATACTGAGATGCCGCAGCTGAAGCAGATCCAGACAATTATGTCTGGATCCGCCCAGCTGCGTGAGTGACAGCTGGCTCTGCCTATCTAGAGGCAGAGCCAGCTGTACCTGCCCCCTCCCCCGTCCATTCCACCCGTCAGCGCTGGAGGATCGGAGCGGGGAATCCAGCCACTCCCCTGTCACGGCAGAGAGCCGTGACAGGATCGAGAGGTAAGCGAACGCCGGTATGTGTTCGCTCACCTCCCGATCTACTGAGCCGACCTGTGACAGTCTCATTGTCACAGGTCGGCTAGAAATATGAGGATGAGTGAAAATCACTCACCTCATAGTTCTCCTTTAAAGATCCGCAACCTATTTACATGAAGCAGCAGAGAAGGCCTAAGAGGCACAACTTGTCACCTATGCACGCAGCCATTTTTCAAAAATCTTAAATAACAAAAATCTAGGGTGATAAGAGACAGACAGCCACACACCCGGAGAGAGACTCCTGTGGGTCAGGGAGGCCTGATACCCCTCCACACCTTCAACCAAGCCCCCTGCCTCCACTATCTCCCTGTCTGCTCTGCTTCTCAGTGTTTACTCCCTCCCAGATCTCCTATTCAGAAGCACATCTGTTTGGTATCAGCAGTATCAGCAGCAGTTCATAAACACCATCAACTTTACACCCTTATGGGCATGCACCACCTACCTCTTCGCTCATATACATTTACGGTATATGCATATGATACACTATCCATTCCCTTGAAAGTGAATAAAAACAGAATATTAACTTGTGATTACGTCTGACAAGTGTCACTATAATATATAGAAGTTCTGTCAACAGCGCTCCACTGACACGTTCAACTGTCTGGGCTTAATTTGAGCTCAAGCTATTGAGCTCTCTAACCAACAGGCATTGTTAACAAAGCAGATAAGATTGGCCTGGAATGCCATGGGGACTAGAGTTCCACTGCTGGCAGAACATTATAATAATACATTATGAATTTATGATAATTCTTATAAATGTGAATAAACAAAGAAAATGTTTTACAATGTATTAATAATTGTACACTGCCTTCAATGTTTTATGTCACACATCAATACTGTTGTCTCCTGAAATGAATCCAATGGATGCTTAACCTGTTATGAACCTACTTTTATAATCAAATTCTACAGCAGAACAATTGACTCCTCCCATGGACTGCTCTGACTATGTAGGAATGTGTTCCCTTGTTGGTGTTTTGTATGTTTGCAGGCCCTCTTGTGGAACCTGAGAACCAGGGACAATCTGTACTACATAACCTACCAGTCCCTGTTGAGGAGACCCGTGTGTCAGGGGTGGCTACAGAGAGTCCTGTCTGTTTTGTCAGCTGGTCAACTTCTGGTAAAGTTTGTCACTAGTGGGTTGGACCAAGCTTTGACAAAATAGAAAGGCACTGATCTGGAAGAATCTATTGTCAAGTCGTCCCTTTGGGGAAAAAACTAGACCTTTGTTAGTCGGCTCTCCAAAGGGAAATGCTTTGTGGGGAAAAGGTCTCCTTTGAGAAGGCCATGTGACTGGAGAAAGCCCTCTGGAATGGAGTTTGGTTCTAGAGCGTCTGTGTGTGGGACATGTGGGAGACTCCTGCTTGAGTCAGCAAGCTGGAAAGGAGTAAAACACAAACTTCCTGTTTTTTGTCTGCTATGCTCCAGTAGATTGTGCATAATGCTCCTGGGTGCCAAGGAAATGAAGGAACCCCTAAGTGTCTGGGCATTCCACTTCTTTTTTGCCCTATCTACCTACCTAAGTTTTAATTAAAGAGTTAAAACGATATATTTAAATCTTGAACTGCATTCATGTGCAAGAGCAAGTAAGTGACCCATCCTAGGGACATGGTAATCCTAAAGGGGAGTCCCAGTTGTTATTTCATGGCCCCTTACACAGAGGTACTCAAGATTTAGAACATCAGGAAATTTCTGCAACTCTGACTTAGTGGAGACTTAGGATCTTCTAATTTTCCTAGTGCTGCAGAGAAGTGGATGTAATAGATGCAAGGTGAGGATCATCTTACCTTAACCCTAAACAACCTTACAACTATATGCAGCATTCCTCTTCCCTCCCCTATTATTGTATTATGATGTATCCTTGGATGCAACAAGGCCAACTTGATGTGATTGCCATGACTGATCGATATCATGGAGTCATGGATGTATAACGGTGCAAAAAGAGGACCAAAAACTGAAACACATATTTATTCCCTTCATGTTAACCATTAGCAATCCCCTGAATTTCTTTTTGGATTTTGCTTAGACAATCCGATTGATGACCACCCACCAGCCATAGAGTCCTAACCTTTTTGCTCTGTGTGTAGATAAATACCAAGTCCCCCATGTTTAGAATAATTTTATTGGGACCTCTCATAAGTTTTGCTTGCTGAAGTCTTCTCCTGCAATACAAAAATTAAAATGCACAAGATCAAAATTCATATTTTTGCTTTTGGTTATTTATTTATTTTACATTTGAGCTCTGTCTGGGATGCACATTTTTGTAAAGTTGTGTAATAAGTTGCCTGTCTCAAAGATCTGCCCAGGATATCTTTTGTTCCCAGAAATTACCCTGATTTTTATTCCCCAACATCGCATTTCTTTTTCTCTTTTGTGGTTGTTTGGTATGCTTCCACCACCTCTTAATTTCTATTTGGCTCAGCTTTCTAAATCAAAGCAAACCAGACCTGATCTTAAACATACTAAAGTCAACTCACACATAAAAAACATATACCCTTACCTTAGTGTACTTCCAGAGTGCCAGTAACCCCAAAAACTTGGGACACTGAACCTATACTCTTGGTGCTCTGTAGTACCAGCTTGGGTCAATGCCACCACCTCCTGCAATTCCATATAGATCCCTCGAAATGATACACACAGGGTTATTCACAAAAGGGTGAAGTGTTTGGAGAAGGCAGGAGAAGGGAACAATCTAGGCCAACATAGTTGATTTGGAAAAATTCTCCAATTCAGCTCACTTTCCAGCTCAGTTATGTTGTCCTAGACTAGGGATGGCCAAACTCCGGCCCTCCAGCTGTAGTGAAACTACAAATCCCATGAAGCATCTCTCTCTGGGAGTCATGTCTGTGGCTGTGAGAATCTTGCAAAGCCTCATGGGATTCGTAGTTCCACCACAGCTGGCGGGCCGCAGTTTGGCCATCCCTGTCCTAGATGGTTCACTTCTTCTGCCTCCTCCAAACTCTTCACCCTTTTGTAAATAACCCTGACAGCCTCTGACCAATAGTGAGGGGCAAAGCATGGAAAGAGGTAGGTCACAGCTCCATGTACAATTTTCCATATTGTGCTCTTCAGCTTTTGGGCCGCTTTGAAAGAATACCTAGGGTTCTATCATATCTGATGTCACTTTACTATCTTTAATGGGAACCTGAGAGTTGTCATCACTGACCAGTTTTTGTTTTTCCATGGCTCTCTTCCTAGAAAGCAAGGTCCATGCAGTACCTCAGACCCCCCTAAAAAATGATATGTGAAGTATGTATAGAAATGCACCAGTGGGAAAAATGTTAAATATAGAATATATATTCACCCCAGCTATCGGTACCCAGGCAAGGGTAACCTCTGCGGAAATCTGGGGAAGTATGGGGATTGCAAATCTCATAAAATAACCCTGCACTGTGCTAGAGCATCATCTCGTGAGATTTGGGGTACTCAGCATTCCCAGGGAATCTCGCCAGGAGGATAGTTTCACCCCCCGCATTGCAGAAGATAGGGTTAAGGTAAGTATAGACTCTTTTGTCCCCACAGATGCATTTTTTGTTCATACAGCAAATTATAAAGTGGGGTTGGACGCTTTCTCTTGCAAGGTCTACTTGAATCTTGCATCTATACGTAGAGAGTGACTGGCTCAGGACAAGCATGAGACCAGTAAAACCTTAGGGCATCTGATCTGAATAGTTTAAAGGAGCACTATGGGGTCAGGGCTTTTCCCCATAGTTCTCCTAAGGGTAACGGGAGGACACAAACTAGCGTCCTCCCGTCACCCAAAGCTCAGTATACCGCAAGCTACATCTCGCGGTATATTGAGACGCTGCAGCCGGGACAAATCCAGGCATTACTGTCTGGATTCACCCAGCTGCGTGAGTGACAGCTGGCTCTGCCTATCTAGAGGCAGAGCCAGCTGTACCCTCCGCCGTCTGTTCCACCAGTCAGCGCTGGAGGATCGGACAGGGGAGGGGGGTAATCCCTATAGGGAGCCGTGAGTGACAGTCACGGCTCTCTGCAGGGACAGGATCGAGAAGTGAGCGAGCGACACAATGTGTTTGCTCACTTCCCGATCTATTGAGCTGACCTGTGACCGTTTCATTGTCACAGGTTGGCTAGAACTATGAGGCTGAGTGATTTTCACTCGCCTCATAGTTCTCCTTTAATTTATTTGAGAGTTTGTGTGAGTATGCAGACCAGGTCTGTAATTCAGAAAGCATTGAACCCAGAGATACATTAAGTCCAAATGGGCAGGGTAGCTGCTTTGGTCCCCACATCCCTTCGATTGACATCAATAAGGTTTGCAAAAGGCACAAGGACACTGCAGCATTTGCATTGTCTCTCCATCAGACACCAACTGTCTACAAGTAATGACAGGTGGATGCAGAAACATAAAGGTTGTATGTGGGTCTCCTAGACATCCATCAAACGCTAGGTTCCTGGCTAGGTTGCCTTGTGAATGATCCTGTTGTAATTGAAGCCAATGGATCAGTATGTTCAAAAGCAGGCTGGAAAATTGAAGCCTATGTTATTTTTTTAATGACAGTTTTCCTTAAAATCCATAACCATTGTTCCTTTATTGACCACAGACCAGTAGTGTCTATCTGCACTGTGCAAACCGGTGCTATATGCAGTAAATCCTGTATTATAATAATAATATAGTAATAATACACACACAGTGACAGATACAGCACCGTACCTTATGTAGAACGCAAGTGATCCTCCAGAGAAAAGGAAGCTCGCAATGAGGATAAAGAGGAGGAACACAAAGGCTGGATCCACACCTGTGAATAAAATTAGGGCTATGTAACAGGTCTACTTAGAAAGGCAGCTTTCTTCATCGCAAGTATCATTTTCCAATAGTTTTGCCTAACACGCTGAGAAACTGTTGCAATATTTTAGGTAGATTGAAAATAAGCTATTTATTGTGGGGTGTCAAGAAATAAGCAGGTCTTGCATTTTCACAAAGTCTTAGAGAATTCACCCATCACATTCAACAAGGTTCAACCATCGACAGTCACATGAAAGATAATTGAACAGAATTGTCTTTGAAAATGATGGGTGAATTCTGTTAAATACGAATGTTCAGCAAATATTCACTGTGTGAATTGCACAGCAAATCCTTTCTAAAACTGACCCCATAGTGGTCTGGTTTACATGGATGTAAGTTATTGGTAAGTTTTGGGATGAAATAAAATAGGAAAGTTATATACAAAATGAATATTTAAAAAAAATGGAATATAAAAAGGGAAAAATACTTACCTTAGACTCCCAGCTACTGGCTGCTTCCTGCTGGCATTGGTGACCCCATTGGGCCTCATCAATGTGTCCTGGAAAAGCTGAGCACCTTAAATCCCATGATTAAAAATGCGCTATGCAAATATGTTTATTGCACTGACATTGTGGTGAGTCACAGCCCACCTTTCTCAATATTTAATTTAGATACACTTAAGTTTGTAGAAGACTTGAGTGAAATTGCAGAATTTGTGAACCACCAAGCTTACAGTCATAGGTTTAAAGTATATATAAAGCTAAAATTGGTTGTAACCATTCAATGATCTCTCAAAAACTTTACATTTTAGAATGATGAAGGGTTTGAACCTCCAAGGTAAATTTACCCTCCCTATTTGTCCTGCTGACCCACTGTCACTAAGACAGAAAGTGATAGTTGTCCCAAAAGAGGAAATCTTCCTCTGCCCTTCAGGCTGCATAGAGGACCACTCTCTTTGTATAGGTTTGGGCTCCCTTGCTGTGTTTTGTATTACTTTAATTTTTGTGTTTTGTCTTGCAGAGGGGTGATCTGTATAACTTCACCTGCTGGTCGCTCTGTTTAGAAAGTTCCAGTATCCTGTATTAGGAATGGATACAGAGCATCCTGTTTGTTTTGTCAGATAGACCACCCCTGGTGAGCTTCTAAACAGTAAGTTATATATATATATACAGGGCTCGAAAATCCACTCGTCTGCTCGTCTGTGACGAGCAGACAGTGGAGCCCGACGAGCAGCTTCCAGGCCGGCCGCGGTAATTACACGGCCGGCCGGGAGCTTTACAGTCAAGCGATCGAGCGTCTATAGAGACGCTCGATCGCTTGTGTCAGAAGCTGTCACTGCCGTTGCCGGTCCCGAGATCCGCTGTGCCCGATGCGGCCGGGACCGGCACGGCTCTGTGACAGGAGATCAAAGGGAGTTCAGTATACGAACTCCCTTTGATCTCCTCTCAGTCCCCGAATGCAGGAAGTGATGTATGACTGGTGACATTTTTGACTGACTGGTGAGACACCGCCAAATTTTTCAAGCCCTGTATATATATAGATATATATATAAGTTATATATATATAAACAGTAAGTTGGACCAAGCTTGAACAAAACAGGGAGGCAATGTTCTGGAAAGGTCTTTTGTTAACCCTCCTTGTTGGGAGAGGGTGGTTGTGATGTAGGCTGTGTGCTTGGTTTTATGCCCCAGGGCTGGAGCCCAGGCTTAGAGGGTATCGCCCCTCTCTTTAAGAAGACAGGCCATACGGGCCTAAGAAGATATTGTGCTAAACTCATCACTGGAACAGAATTACACTCAAACAACTTGTTTTGCGGGGCTAATGTGCACATGAAAAAGTTCTGTCTGATGCTTTTGGATGTTAAGTTCCAACCAGTTAATTGCTTGCAAAGAAGCAGTAGGAGCTCCATGTACCTTTTGGGTATTTCACTTCCTTTGTCCTCCTGTCCTACTTCCATGCACAAGTAAAGCATTGAAAACGACTTCAGATGTGAACCTACTGTCCTTCAAGGGCAAGTAAGTGTGTCTATCCTGGGAACTAGGAATGTCATAAGAAGGAGACCATCCTGTATCTACAATACTTTTTTTGGGTGGAGGCACTAGACACTAAGGGCGAGAATGCCCACTCCCACTTAGTGGAGGCTCAAAATTCCTTGTTACTCAGTTGCTGCTACACCATTTGGATGTAATGACTGCAAGGTCATCTGACATGACTCCCTCTCCCCCAAAAAAATATTGCCCTCTGAGATACTCTTATATGTATATATGTTTTTCCAACTTCAATTAGGCTTAAAGGAAACTGCTGGCAGTACGTAGCCTGGATCGGTTCAGTCTTTCTTTTTACTGCTATTTGAAAGTGGTTGATAAGCTATAGAAGCTATAAAGCATTGGATGGCAATGGAGCACTGTATGCTTCTTCTTGACTTTTGGCAATATACTATTGCATTTTTAAACAAAATCACTGGTACAATATACACTGAGTGGCCAGATTATTATGACCACCTGACGTTTGTAGGCAAATTAGCTATAGTTTCGCGTAGAAGTGATTTTTTTCTGAAGATATGGGTAAACAACGCGATGTAACAGCCTTTGAACGTGGGATGATTGTTGGCGCTCGGATCCATGGAGCGAGTATCAGCAAAACATCAGAATTCGTTAAATGTTCAAGAGCAGCTGTTGTTAAAGTGTTTAAAGACTGGACTGTCAGCCGAAAATCTAGGTCTGAACGTGCGAATTGTGGCCGACAGCGACTAGTCAATGTTAGGGCAGAATGGAGAGTGGCTAGACTGGTACAAGACAACAGAAGGGCAACAGTGCAGTGTCAGATTCCTCGCATCATCTTGCAACATCTCGAGTCACGAGGCGGCCCAACAAAGTCATCTCATGGAGTCATCTCGTGGCCCAACGAAGTAATGATGGGGTGGTCATAATAATCTGGCCACTCAGTGTATACCGTTATAAGAAATTTTGGGAAGCCGAGATCCAAAAATTCAAGGAGTCCTGCTAAAATAGGAGCTCTTGGTTGGAAGATAAGGATTGATTAATAGTTGTATGGCACGTATCCACACATGGACCTACCTCCGATGCAGATTGAGCTTCGGTCAAACCAACAGTCAGAATCAGTGCCCGGGTGGTAGTTGAAAGGGTAGTGGATTTTCCTCAGGTAGTGAAGGTCTCTCGTGGCTGAATTAATAGTGTACACAGGTGTCAGTATCCTGCTTTCTCCATCTGTATCCAGAATTACATAGGGTGTATCCGAGTCTCCATCGTCATCCAAGGTGATTGGGTACCCAAAGCCCTCCAGCTGTAGGTTCCGAGAAAGTCGTTCTGTAGAGCTGGTGGTGACTTTCTGTCCTGATCCGTAGGCCTTCTCGATAACTCTGGCCATGAGGTAGATGGAGTTGTAAATGGTTGCAAAGAGTGGAGACACCTAGGTATACACACGTTTAGAACATGAGTTTAAAAATGCAGAAGCTCAAAAACAAAAGATAAATAAAAATTACCCAAACCGTTATTGTTTCCCATTAAAAGCTCTAATGTGTTTTAAACATACAGTTATCTTTAAAAAAGTAGATCAATCCCTATTGAAGTTCACCTTAAATCAGAAAAAACATTCCGGGTGCATCAAAACAAATGATCTGCAAAGTCTTAGGGCCCATTCACACTATGTGTGGTGACTTGATTAACACCAGCCTCAGCAAGGGAACAATTGTGTACTATGTGCCCTGTCCATGCTGCAATGCTGCTTTTAGGTGGGTTGCAGTTTTTGCTCTGGAGCTCATCTGATGTCACAATCTTGTGGTACATATGAATTAAGGTCATTTTGACATTGTAATAAAGTTAATAAAAGAAAAAAGTTAACAATGCAATGTACAACCCCCAACCCCCCACCCCTTCCCCGCCACTGGTACACAGCAGACACTAGCCCACATGTCAAAACTGATTGTTATATGCGTGTGGCTAGTGTGAACAAAGACTTTGCACAACTTTTGTTTTGGTGCACCTGTAATGCTTTTTTTCTTCTGAATAATAAATTTCCACCAAAATATTATACGATGGACAGGAGCATAAGAAGAGGGTATATGAGCATTTTTTTTGAAGACGGGTAACATTACCTCCATTGGGTCAAGATCTCGTGGTATCTCTTTATTGGATTTTGCATCCTGGAATGTTTGATAGAAGTTTCCATGCTGAGAGGTGACAGTGATGGTGAGCACAGCATCATAGGCCCGACGAAGCCTGGTCTTGTTTGTAAAGATGGGAAAGGGGCGGTCATAAGGAAGACTGAACTGCAAGGTATCATAAGGAATGAATACCACAGAACCATCTGTCATGCGAAGTTCATGGGCTGTCTCTAGAAGCTGACGTTGGTCCTCACCACCAAGCAACACAGAGTGCATGCACATCACCACCACTACAAAATTGGAGAACATTTGTCAGATACAATGCATATGCAAGACAATCTTATTCTAAAAAAAATTCTGATGAGCTACTTTAGCCCTAGGTCTGTGCAGTCAGACAACCATGTAAGGTACCCATAAACATAGGTCTCCCAAAATGACTATTTTCTCTATGACTGGGTGATACACTTTAGTCTATAAGCAATGCAAGTCACTCCCTACTGACAGACATCAAGAGAAATAACATCTCAATGTCTTGGGGTAATTAGAGAGACACTGTCACTTTGGTTATTTTGAAGTGACAATGTCTGCTCATTGACCACCCCCAGACATGTATACATACTTAGTTGCGCTCTCTCTCTACCTCCCCGCTGCTACATCCCTGCCTAAACTCCAGTGTAGGTGGTGTTGGAGCTTAGACAGGAGGTTGACATCAGGGCACACCCTACGTGACAGTGTTCAAATCTGGGAGTTGGCCAACCAGGCCCCAGCACTTTCATATAGGAGAGGCCTGTAATACACCCCCAGGGTTTAACACGGTCCTTGGACCACAGCTGTGGAATTGGCTTTGCTTTTACAGGGAACGGTATCAGATCGTGGCCATTCCCATATCTGGAAACCCCACTCTGTTACATAGCCAGGGGAGGGCTACGTGCCCTGAATGGTAAAAGAAATTACAACGTCTCTTTAAATAGGATCCAAACTGTGGAAGCTGTGCACAAAAAAGGCCAGCAGAGGACAAAGTATTCACCAGTATTGTCTATGGTCTCCCTGCACCTTATCTTCTCCCCATTAGTGACTTACCATGCTTTGTCCTGCACTGTGTCTCTGTGTGGAGGTGTCCATTTTGGTAGAGACAGGGCTCTGCTTCCTCTTCAGCAAGGGGTACAGTGAGTAGCACAGTAGTAACATCATAAAATATCACTCCAAATCTGGTTAAACTAGCAGTCAGTGCCTTAGGCTTCTTTTTTCTACTAAGCCGCAAATGTTTTGGGTAAGGGTCTATCTGTGGACACAACCTTAGTCTTTATTTCAGCAAAGGAGTTGATAAAGTTTCACATAATGATTTCATACAAAGGTTGTGCAAGCTAGGACTTAAGCCTTGGATGATTCAGTAGATAACCAGTTGGCTAAAGGGTAGAGTGTAATTGTAAATGGAGTTCATTTGGAACAGAGACCAGTCACTAATGATGTACCACAAGTCTTGTACTATTTAATCTGTTTGTAAGTAATATAACTGAAGGATTGATGGGGAAGCTATATCTTTCTGACACAAAGGTGTGCAAAAGGGTTGATATTCAAGGAGGTGTGTGTAAAATGGGACATGACTTGGCAATGCAGGAAGATTGCTCAGCCCAAAGCAGTGGAAAGTTTAATGCCATAATTGGTTAATGATGGCAAGCAGCATGGTTAAGCAGCATCCCCGCCCGTTTTTTTTACATTGAGCTGTCAAAATCTCCAGGCTGGCAGCTGAATGGGGCCAGAAAGTCATTGGTTGCTAGGATTCTGGTGGGCGCCAGTGTCCTGGCAACCAACCATCGTCCTTGCAACAAATGACGCAGGGCTGGATTGACGTTGGGCAGAGCCTGACGGGGAAACTGAGACACTATTTCCCCATCAGTTGTGTCTAACCACTTTGACAGCAATTGACAGCAGACAGCAGCAGGTGGATTTCATAACCATTAGCATAACCACCTAATTGCAAGTTAGGTGGTCCTGATGGGTAATTTGATGCTCAGAATTCCCATCAGGTCCACCTAACTTGTCATTGACAGCAGTCAACAGTTTCCAAAACCACCAGTAGCTATGGAATCTGCCCACTGTCACCTGCTGACAGTCACAAGGAAGGCAGACCTGATGGGGAACTAGTCTTCCAGCTTCTCCATCAGGCCCCACCCACCCAACAGCACATTTCCTTGGCCGCTGTGCCTGCCTGTATGGCTGGAGCAATGGCTGAGCAGGGAGCTCAGTAACGCAAAGCCAGTGATTTCATCAAGATCCATGTTACAAGGCTGCACAGAGAATGGGGTGCCCAGCATGAACACTCCATCTTCAGTGCCGGCCTCCAAGCGACAAATTCACGTATCTGTTTCTTACAGGTTCATTAATAATTCACAAACACCGAAATTTGTTGTGTGCTGAATTATGAGTGTCTATGTCCTCTTTCCTCATGAAGAGGGCTCTGATCTCCAAAATGCATTGTATTTTCTTCATCATGACAATCCCCAAAATGCATTGGCTCTTTCTCATGAAGAGGACGCTGATCCCCGAAACAGTGCGATCGGAAAAAATAGTACATGCAGCATTCTGTCCGATCGCACTGTACCAGAACGGAGGAACTTCCTGTACTTCGCGTTTCGGTGCAGGTGATCTCACTGCGGGTGGAGGGTCCTGCCTGCGGTGCCATTGACATGAATGGCACTGCCATGCCCCTTCCCGCCCTGGAACACGGTCCGGCTTGATTTCTGTGATCCAGTGCCTGAACGCAGTGGATCCAGTGTGAACCTTGGAGCTTCCTGTAATAAAGACCGGTCACTGCTGCTCTCTATCCCTGTGCAAGGTGACTGGTCTTGTCCTTGCCCCCTCCTGTAATAAAGACCAGTCACTCTCCTTGTGCGGGGTGACTGCTCTTGTCTCCGCCCACTCCTCTAATAAAGGCCAGTCACTGATGCTCTCTCTCCTCGTGCAGGATGACTGGTCTTGTCTCCGCCCCCTACTGTAATAAAGACCGGTCGCTGCTGCTCTCTATCCTTGTGCGGGGTGACTGGTCTTGTCTCCGCCCCTCCTGTAATATAGACCGGTCACTGCTGCTCTTTCTCCTTGTGCAGGGTGATCGGTCTTGTCTCTGGCCCCTCCTGTAATAAAGACCAGTCACTGCTGCTCTCTATCCTTGTGCAAGGTGACTGGTCTTGTCTCTGCCCCCTCCTGTAATAAAGACCGGTCGCTGCTGCTCTCTATCCTTGTGTGGGGTGACTGGTCTTGTCTCCGCCCCTCCTGTAATAAAGACCAGTCACTGCTGCGCTCTCTCCTTATGCAGGGTGAGTAGTCTTGTCTCTGCCCCCTCCTGTAATAAGGACCGCTCACTGCTGCTCTCTCTCCTTGTGCAGGGTGACTGGTCTTGTCCCTGCCCCTCCTTTAATAAAGACAGGTCACTGCAGCTCTCTCTACTTGCGCAGGGTGGCTGGTCTTACCTCCGCCCCCTCCTGTAGTTTTCTCCAGGCAGCCTATAGTGGGCTCTGACGGTCAATGTACAGTACAGTAATGATATCACTGCTAATTGTATAAGGTAATATTTGGGTTTGCAGAGGCATTTGGTGTAAAGAAAGTGGATTTATATACTTTGTGGCAATTGGGGGATATATCCAAATGAAGTATTTTGTGCCCAGGGTTCATCTTTAAAAAGCATTTTTTATTATTTGTTGATCCTTCCAGTAGATCCCTTATTTTTCCACTTCCAGTAACAGGTCAGGTTTTCCAGCTACAGGTGTTGTGACAACCCATAATAAACTGTGATAAGTGTTATTTGTAGACATGTGCGATTCGTTTCGTTCCGAATCGAAATTCGGACGAAATTTTGGAAATTCGTAGATTCGGAGCATCCGAAATATAACATATCCGAAATCATGCGAAAGCATCCGAATCCGAAATTTCGGATGCGAAATTTCGGATTAGGAACGAATTTCGTCCAAATCCTGTGCGTGCATTGTTAACATTTAAACGGATAAAAACAAATTAAGAAAAGGATTTTAATGTCCCTTTAATAGTAAAAACTAGAGCACAGCAACCAGAAATGACAAATGTGCCAATTCTGCTACCCCACCTCAAATTGAATTTTCAGAAATTCGTCCGAAATCCGAATTCCGAATCCGATTCCCAAAACGAAACACATATAGTAGGGTTGCACAGATACCGAGTATAGTACTCGGTACAAGTACGAGTACATGTACCGATACTTTTGAGCTCCAAGACTAGACTAGAGAAAAATTCAAAAGTTAGGAGGCCGCTGCCATTTGTAAGGAGCACACGGAGCTCCTGGCATTTGTACATCTCTGTTTTAACGTACAATTTTGTTTTTATAAATATAAATAAAGGGATGCACAGATACCAGTTTTGCGAGTACGAGTACTGATACATTTTTGTTTATTGTCATGTGACAGTTTTTCTAAAACAATACAGACTAATGATTTCAGGATAGTGTTGGAGCGCCAGAGCCATGTCCCAGCTGTAACCGCTGCAACCCTGGTAGTTCTCATGAAAATGCCAAGTATCTGCACTGGTACTCGAAAAGTATCTGTGCATCCCTAACATATAGGATACGAATTTCCGAAAAACGAAATAAACGAAATCCGAAACTAAACAAAACTAATTTTTAGCCGCCGCACATGTCTAGTTATTTGGGCCTGGGCGTTAATTTGTTTGTCTTTTGCTAAAACTACCATTCTATCGAAGTCTTCCCTCTCCGTGGGGTGACAATGGTACGGCACAATTTCACTGCAGAATGAGCAGCGTTGTCACATTTTAGGGGTAGAAAAAAAAAATCTACTGGCAGGATCAACAAGTAATAAAACAATGAGGCTCTCAAATATTCTCTCTGAGAATATTTTGCACCAAAACTACATCGCACTGTATAATATATCAACAACAAAAATGTTAGCAGCAACATACAATAACTCCATGCTGAACTGTCTGCTCCAAAATCAGCTGATTTGACAGTGCCACCACCTCCCTGTGGACTGGTTAGCAATGGATTATTAGCATCTTCTGGTAACCTACAGGTTACCAAACAGAGGGCCGTCCTCAGGCACCTGTGCATACAAAGACAGGTGATACCTTGAGCCGCCTAGATTTGATCTATCTGATCTCTACCGCAGGGATGTTCACAAGCCACGTGTCGTGTTACATAAGACAACCAAGGTCAGCTCTGGCCACGTTACAGGAAGAGGAATCGGCCTACCTCCCAACTTTCTGAGATGTAGAAGAGGAACGCCTTTAAACACAAAGTAAGTAGGCAAAAAAACAGGTCCCGGCCAGTTATACCGACCCATGACTAGTTCAGAAAGAATAAAAAGATTGACTAAACCCAAAAGTGCATTTTTACACTATTACTTTTTACTTCATACTGGCTCTTCAAAATACCAAATCCAATAATTTAGAGGTTATTTGTGTATCACTCGGCTCTAGATCCTCAAATCATCTCTGAATTGGTGCTGACACTGTCCTTCCTTCTGGAGGGGTGCTACTTTTGTTTCCTATGGCCCCTGTGTGTATTGTAACGTAGTCACCGCTCCAAGCTCACTCTCGGGACGGACTACAATCTCAAAACAAATTAATAAACTAAACATGAGATTGTAGTCCATTCTGTTAAGGTACCAGCAGCAGGAAAATAAATCCAATCAATGAAAGGGATGGGCCAGGAATGACTAGGCGGGGAAGGAAAGGGCAAGATGATAGGGAAGAAAAGGCTAGATGATGCTGACCAATCTCCAGGAAGGAAATGAGATGGGCTCTATCTGACTTGCTCCAGCTTCTAACGCACACAGGAGCAGACAGAATCTGGAGCAGTTGCCCATGGCTTCTCTCTTTCCTTTTCAAAGCTTAACTGAACAAACTGAAGAGAGAAGCTGATTGGTTGCCATAAGAAAACTGTCTGCTCCAGTTTTTTATTCAGTTGTGTTCAGTGAAATCAGAGTGAGCAATTTCAGTCCAGTAGAAGAGCCGGTACAAGTGTGCAAGACTGAAGGCAGGGCTGGAGTTCAGCTTAAGGGTATAGTGTTAGCAGGGCTCAAAATTTCAGGTCCTGACCTACTAGCCAGGCCTTCAAAGTTACTCGCCACCAGTTGCCCTGCATAACACAAAAACAAACACACAGGGCACAACACACATACAGCCACAGCACAATGCACAGGGAATTACACATACAGCCACAGCACAACGCAAAGAGCATTACACATACACATTTCATCTGAAATTAATTTTTAGTCTTCGCACATGTCTAATAATATGCGTGTGTGTGTGTGAAGGGGCAGTTTTCACTTTTTTAAATTATTTTTTACATTTTATTATATGTTTTTCTTTTTCTTTTATTATACATTTTTTTTTTTTTTACTGTTGGGGGGCTTCGGGGGAAATATTAGGGGTCCAAACAAACCCCTGACATTTCCCTTTTAAAATAGAAAAGAAATTGAGGACACCAAATCCTCAATTTCTTTTTCAGCAGCCTCAGCACCAAGTGAATGGGAAGCACTCAGTACAGAGGCTTGCCATTCATTCAGACACTGATAGTAAAATATTTACTATCAATAGTTTCTGAAGGGGGAGGAGCCTCTGTACTGAGTGCTTCTCCCCATTGAGGAAATCTTGAATGAACAGGCTGTCATGTAAATCACAGCCTGTTCATTCATAACTGGGGACACATAGTACTATGTGTCCCCAGTTATTTACAAACACTGGAGTGACCAGACGATCGCTCCAGTGTTTGTCCTTCTCACACGGAGGATCGGTAAATATCACTGATATTTACCGATGCCCCGCTCTGCCACGCACAGAGCCGCTGTCATCCTGAAACTGACAGGATGACAGCGGCTCCGATCTCCTCCCCGCTCGGCCATCCTGACAGCTGCGGGCACGGCTTCTCTCCCCCCCACCGCTCCGCCATCCTGACAGCAGGCAGCGCTCCCTCCTGCGACCCCCCTCCGGGACGGACGGACGAGGGAGCGCTGTCATCATTTCGGTGAGGAGGAGAGAAGCCGCCCCCACACAACTTTTTGAGCCCTGGTGTTAGCATAGGTTTAGTGTTATTTTTAGGGTGTGGTTAAGAGTTAAGTTTCAGTTATGAGGGAAGTTACACTACAGGTGTGTCAAATATCTGCTCCCCCTCTTCTGCGTTTTTGTCCCCCATAAGCTCCATAGTGGTGTAATGACAATGTTTGTGTTGGTCTCCTGAATGGAAAAAATACTCTCTGATGCTCAGCAAATATCTCATGGCATATCAATGTGAGGAGGAGATGACCCAGGAAAATGCAAACTCGGCACACAATAAAAAAAATACATTGCATAACTTAAGGTTAGGTCCACTGTCAAACTAATCAGTAGATCATTGCATCCAAATTAGATGGAAACCTTGAATTTCCCTGTAACAGCTGAGCTTGGTCCCACCCGTTTCCACCTCCCACATGTTCCTGTTGGTAAGTTAGACCACCAATCAGATTAACGGACACCGGCAGTAGTGGGGCCAAATTAACAGGAAAAAACAAGATTTGCATACAACTTTATGTATCTCTGGATCTGCCAATCTTTTGAGGCTTTCACTGGAGGTAACCACTGCTTATGCTTTTTTTTTTAATTACTTGCTGAGTTTAAAGTTCACAATTTTGTGACTGATTTACTATAAGAAGCTACAAAGGGAGAGCGGTAAACAGCCAGGAAAAATCCATGCTGATGGGTAGCTATAGCAAAAGGTGCTCACAGTAAAGAGAAATACCAGTTAAAGTTTCAGATTTTTTAGGAATTCAACTTTAAATCTAACTGGCCCAAATAGGGCAAAGAAATAGGTTTGCTCTAAGGCCCCCTTCACCAGCATTGCAAATGCCCGTTTCTTCCAGGTATGGAAGAGCATGCGGCTCACTGTCCTTCTTGTGATGTAGCTGGTGCTTGGTGATTGAAACACCCTGTCACATGTGGGTGAGGAGATAGTCCACAACCTCATGTATGCTCCAAAGAAAGGCTCAGAGCTTACAGGGGGTTTCCTGTCTTGGCTCCCAGGAGCTAAACTAAGCAGGGGCAGGAAGGAAAGACAGGTATGCTGGGTAGAGGGACATTAAAGTTAACCTCTTGCTTGGTCCTACATGGGCAAAGCACAGGTCTATTTTAAACACATTTTTTGAACAAATGCCTACCTCTCACTCTTCGTCTTCTTTTGACTCTCTTGAGGGCATCTCTTGCCCCTTTTTCACCCTCCTCCATGGTAACTACTGGTCCCACAGGCAGGCCCCAATTACGGAGAGCGTCGGCTAGATCCCTGCCAGTTCCAACCCAATATTCCTGTGGGCCCATTACTATAGCCACTCCGGCCCATTGGAAAAACCTTAGTACAGAATAGAGAATGTGGGCTGGATGTGGAAGCGGGCTGAGAACTCCAATACAGGACCAAGAAACCATTGGCTTATTCCATCCTTTTGTAAGAAGATTTGCAGCAGAACAATAAGAAGGGTTGGCAGGTCCAACAAAAGCAGCCACTGAATGCTCCATGAGCGCAAAGGACGCAAATGCACGCGGTGCCGAACATCCTTCAGGCAACAACACATGCTCAAACCAGATTCCAGAGGCAAGGGTGTGATCAGAGTTTAGGTCAGAGATGGCTAGCCGGGCTGCCACATTGGGCAGTGCTTTGGCTATTAGTGGGTCACATGTCCAGGGCCCTACTAAGCCAATTCGAAAGGTGGTTGTCCGGATAGCGCTTGGTAATAGAATCACTATGAAGAAAAACAAGACTGCAGATATTGGCAACTTCCATCGAGGATGGTTCGAAAGGAAAAGTAAGGAGTTGGGACGAGGCATAGTGACTTTGCACAAGCTTTAGAGGTAGGTGGACATCATCGTTCAGGTCTCAAGCTAGTGAAGAAGGATTTTGAAACGAGAAATAAAAAACAAGAGTAGACAATTTAATAAAAATAAATAAAAAAAGGCAAATTAGTACATATTTAAAACAGTAAAACAAAGAGACATAGGCATATAGCAGCCATTGTCCATCTGGACCTCTTGATCTAATCTAGCAACCATTTCTCTTTGCCTCGCTCAAGGGATTTTCCACGGCCACAGGGAGGTCAAGTAGGATTTGGACAAACCTATAAAGTGCACAGCTGTGAATATGTGTAGTTTTAGTCGACTATAAAAGCGTGAGTAGAATTAACATTTGGATCGAACACAAGCAAAAATAATCTGCCCACCAAATAGGGATAACACACGACTTTTAAAATAACATTTATCTAAGACTTACATATAAAATTTTCTGCTGACTTTTTTTACTTAGGGATGTAACAGATTTTAAGTCATCTATCGTGTTCAACAAAAAATACTGTATATATCAATTGACAGGATGGCAGGGGGTATCTGTATAATGTAACAGCGTCATTGGGTCTATAGGTTTTTATTGGTTTTTATGTATCTTGGTGGGATGGTTTTTATTTTTAGGAGCTTATACAAATATAAAGAAAAATAAATAAAGGAAAAAATATTACAAATAATAATATTATATTAAACATTTTCAAATTAAAAAAAAAAATATATATTTTTAATTGTAATTTGTAAATGTTTTTTTCAATTTAAAATGTTTTATTTTGTTTTTATGTTACCATATAATAGTAATAATAATAATAAGTCTGGAAAGGCAGTGCTATTGTTAAGTAAAATGTCATGAAATCCTCTCCTGCCTCCATCCTACCGGTTACAAAGGAACATTGTTACAGTTCAGTTCGTTTATTGCAGATCATTATAGGTTTTTTTTAATTCTACAAGAAGTCATGCATGAATCTCTCACCTGAACATCTTTTATTCACCAAACGTTATTGCGTTTGGACTTTCTCTGAACTTTCGTTGGGAAGCTGAAGATTCCTCGAGATATCCAAATGGCGCTTGTGTCTGCGTTATAGAAGAGATGGACATAGCCGGTCACCTAATCCTGATCTTTAATCTGCTTCTTTTTTTTTTTCCTTGCTTACCTTCTTCTCTGACTTAGGACTGTTCTGTCTGTTCTCTCTCCTCCTCCTCCTAATCTCCACCTTCTCACAACCAGCACCTTCTCCACTCTTTCAAGCCCATCGACGGAATTCGTGGAGGACTTGCAGTGTTTCACCACTCTCCTCATTCATGGTCTTGGACCAGATAGGTCTGCAATTTTTTTTTTTAGGCAGTCATCTTTGGTTAACATGCCACCAGTTCAAAAGACACAAGGTCCGTTGGGCCTCACCTACCAAACCAAAAGCTTACTTCTTCTTCAGAAAAATGATGACTTTTCCAAGTCCCAATTTATATCTATAAACAGACTTTCTTTTCTCAGTTGCTTTCTTTATGCTTTATTCAGCACTGAGAGTTGTGCTGCGTTCAAAAGGAATGAAAGAGCAAATAATAGCCATGTGTTTGACAGGAGAAGCGGAGCTGGAGTCATAAAATGTTTAAAGTTTAAAGCGTATGTAATCCCTAACAATCAACTTCTCTCATTTGCTTCATTTTGGTCTTTTTAATTCACCATTGAAAAGGTTTCTTTATATTTGTTAGGTAAGTGCAAAAAAAAATAGCTGTTGATCCCGCCAGAAAACTAGTGGGCTGATAACTTCCTGTGCTGCCCTCTCATCACTTGCATTGTTCCCAGTTCAGTTCAGTGGACTACAGAACACCTATCTCCAGGGCCGGATTTACTGTCTCTGCTGCCGCAATGCCAGGTTCCTCAATGTACCCCCCTACCCGCCAAACCCCCCACCCCTATGGAGAATGGCAGACCTGCAGGCTGCATACAAGTGATCTTGGCGACCTCACCGAGATCACTTTTACAAAACAAGCAGCGGCTTCCCCGCTGTACATTTAGCCCTGCTTGCCCAAAGCAGGGCTAAATGTAGAAGACAACTACCCGTCCGGCGCCCAGAAGTGCATGTCCAGAGGGTTGGGAGATAGGAATTCAACACCCCTGCTCCCCCGAGGCTGGGCCTCGGTTGGCCTTGTAGGAAATCCGGCCCTGCCTATCTCTATGTTATGGAGATGCCAAAGGTCCTGGATTTGCCATGATTTTTTGGGACAGTTCCCCATCTCAGTCTTCTATCACAATGATGCTGTGTCTCAAGATCACAGTAACTCAAAAAAAGGGTGTTGACTGAGGGGATCGTTTCTGCTATAGGCAGCTCATACATATATATAGGTGGTTTTGCACATAGAGTGGGTGCGTCAGGTGTTATTGGCCATGGGCTGTTGATGAAGGTGTCCCGGGCACTTGGACTAATATGTTGGCAAGTATGTAGTCTGTAAACACTTCCTTTTCTAAGGTGACAACGCTGCTCCTCCATAAGTACAGTGCACTGAGTCAGAGTTGTAACAGGAAGTGAGTCACTGGTAGGATCAACAAATTAAAATATAGGATTAAACAGCCAAAAACAGTAAATTAATGCAGTCACCACACATCTAAGGACGGGTAAACTGCAATGTATAAACACGTTAGTTCTTGGGTTTAGATACACTTTAAGATGAGGGGGGTGTATTATACACATTGATTAGAGGGGTGTAGAAAAGAGCAGGAGGACGGGAGAGAGTTATAAATATTAGGATGAAGCTGCTCTCCATTGGTCACACAGGAGACAGGTATTTTAAAGTGAACCTGTCCTCATTCAATGAAATGAACCAAGCTCCTCATGGAACAGCCTCAAATTTGCTGTTGGCTTTAAAGTGACACTAAACTCTGTAGTTACATCTTAAAAATGTATTCAAGTGTCTTAATTATTAACAATGCCAGACCTTATGTGTGTATCACTCGGCTGTAGATCCTCAAATCATCTCTGAATCAATGCTGACACTATCCTTCCTTCTGGAGGGGGGCTACTTCTGATCCCCATGGTCCCTGTGTGTGTTGTAAAGTAGTCACCGCTCTAAGCTCACTCCCGGGATGGACTACAATCTCACATTTAGTTTATTAATTTGTATTGAGATTGTAGTCCATCCCGGGAGTGAGCTTAGAGCGGTGACTACTTTACAACACACACAGGGACCATGGGGAACAGAAGTAGCCCCCCTCCAGAAGGAAGGACAGTGTCAGCACCAATTCAGAGATGATTGGAGGATCTACAGCCGAGTGATAAACATTTTAATTAATATAATACAGGATTTATATAGCACCAACAGTTTGCGCAGCGCTTTACAATACAAGGAAGACATTACAATCACAATACAATTCAAGACAAGATGGTGAGGAGGGCCCTGCCCCTGAGGGCTTACAATCTAAAAGGGAGGGGGAAGTGATACATGAGGAGGTGGCTGTGTGGGGATGAATTGTTTGAGAATGTGATGGTTGAGGTGGGATGGCATTTTTGTTAATAGTTAAAGTACTTGAATGTATTTTTAAGGTTGAACTCCTGAGTTTAGTGTCACTTTAAAGCACAACTCAAGGAAAAACATTTTTTTTTTGCTGGGAAGAGATTGCATTTTTATTTTATTTGGCCTGCCTGTCACTTCCTGTTCTGTCTGACACCCATCACATGAAAAAGATGTAAAACCCCTCAAGAGGGACTCGCATGGTAAGAAATATATAATAAATATCTTAACATAAAACGTCACTCTATATTAAAGCTCTCTTGGTTCTGACTTTTATATGCTTTAAATGTACTTTTGATTAGAGTTGGGCCTTACAGAATCTTGAAGGTATTATGTTTCTCAAAATGTTGTGCAGTTTGTATTTACAGTATGTACATGGAGTTAGCTGTATATACTTGTAATACTGTGGCGCAATGCTCTGCGGCTGTCTGCTCATCTCAATGAAAGTCAGGGCCAGCTCAGAATCCCCAAGTTCATGGAACATCAATTTTTTATCAGGGGTGACCAAATCATTTTCTCAAGGGGGTCACATGAGAAACTGGGACTGTTGTGGAGGGCCTAACTAATACAACCTGCTGGTTTGACTCTCCACAACAGCCCCAGTTTCTCATGTGATTAATGCACGCTACAGTGCAACACACAGAGCTGTGAAAGTAACGCATGGCATAGGTGTAAACGGGCTCTGAATAAAGTCTTATTGTCCCCACATGCGGCACAAACCTGCAGCTACTGTACAGGAGAGGGCGGACACAAGAGGACGTCCGTAATGCTGGGGGCGGGAAGACATTTGTCACTGGTTGTTAGGACCGTCCAAAAGATCCTAGCAACCAATAACTGTATAGAAGGACCCTTGACATCATTGGTTGCTAGGACACTGATTACATTATTATAATACATGATTTATATGGTGCCAACAGTTTGCGCAGCGCTTTACAATATAAGGAAGACATTACAATCACAATACAATTCAAGACAAGATGTCAAACATAATTGTCGGGATCCGCGGTATACTGAGCCTAGGGTGACGGGAGGACGCTAGTTTGTGTCCTCCCGTTACCCTAAGGAGAAGTATGGGGAAAAGCCTTAACCCCATAGTTCTCCTTTAAGGGATTGCCTAAAGGCAGTCAGAGTGGGAGATAGATGGACAGGTTGGGGTAAAGAGTTCTCTAGAGTCTCTCCCATTCTATGGAAGTCCAGGAGGCGAGCATGGGAGGAGTTGACAAGGGAGCTGGAAAGCAGGAGGTCTTGGGAAGAGCGGAGGGGACGGTTAGGGTAATACTTTGAGACAAGGTTTGAGATATTGCCGGGGGCAATGACAATAAAAGCAATAAGCAGCACAGCAAAAAAACATGAAAACCTTTTCTAGGTGAACCTATAGCCCCATATATCTAAAGCCAATTTTTTGTTTTGTTTTAGTGCTAGATGGCACGTGGAGGGGTTGGAACAAGACTGGAGGGGAGGCCGGAGTGCAGCTTTAAATCTTTTTATTGAAAATAAAAAAATATATATACATTTTCCTATAAATAACGCAAACAGGTAAGCATAAAAGTTTTATTGAAAATAAAACCCCATCTCATACAAAATATTTTATAAATAATAAATACACAGCAAACAAAATGTACAGATAGAAAAGATTGTGATATCTTTCTCAAAAACCGTTAAGAATAAATCCGTAGTAAAAAGGCAGACGGTGTTGTTGGCACTAGGAGGTGACGGTGGTACAGTCCACGTGACACTGTACCCCCCTAGGCACGGAGATGGTACATTCAATATTTTACACTGTACATACAAGACGTCAAAGTAGCAGAAGTGACGCAGAATGTAACCCTCAGATTATAAAAAAAATGCATTGTTCGCTTTTAGAACTTTCCGGAAAGGTTTCTGCTTCTTGGGGTCTCATTCACACGACTGCGTCGAGATAATGCGTGCAATGCATATTACAGACATTCCTTTTCAATGTCTCCCCAACGCCCTTGTGCTGCAGCATACGGCGACGCATCATAGGGACTTTTATTTGATGCATCTGATTTTTGGTGCACTGGCAGCTCATTATTGCCAGTTGATTTGCCTCAACGCAATGCATGTTAACCCATCTTAAGGCACATGTGTTACCACACAGCACAAATGTAGTTGGCCTGCCGTCTTTGACACGTTTCACCCTCTAGTGGAGCTTATAAGTACGATTAAGCTCTGTTAACAGGACAATAATCTCTTTACTCCTGGACACGGCTATCCTCTTTCATCTACACACAGTAGGATGTTACAAAATGGCAACTGTGGAGAATATTAAAAACTATAAATTTGTATGTTATGTGATGTATGTTAAAAAAAATTGTTTAAAAAGATTTCATCATCACTTAGGACGGTGTTGTCCCAAGATTAATTGTAGCTACCACGGATAATGTACAGGAGCTAAAATGACAATGTCTTATATTGATGGGTCATGTCAGCTAGGGGAGCACCGATACCGATTTTTCGGCATCGAGTACCGATAATGTTTTTCGCATACCAGAAGTCCCATTAAGGAAGCCGGGCGGCGTGTAATGACTCGCCGCCCGGCTTCCTGATTAGCCGGGAAGATGGCTCCATGCTGACGAGGAAGCATTGAGCCGGCTTTCCGGCCAATCAGGAAGCCAGGGGGCAGGTAATGACTCGCCACCCGGCTTCCTGACCAATCAGGAAGCCGGGCGTCGTGTAATGACTCGCCGCCCAGCTGGCTCTATGCTGACGAGGAAACATTGAGCCGGCTTCCTGACCAATCAGGAAGCCAGGGGGCGGGTAATGACTCGCCACCCGGCTTCCTGACTAATCAGGAAGCTGGGTTGTGGGTCATTACATGGCGCCTGGCTTTCCGATTGGCCGGGAAGCCAGCTCCATGCTCCTTAGTCACCTGCATGGAGCCAGCTTCCTGTCCAATCAGCAAGCCGGGCGACATGTAATGACTCACCCCCTGACCTCCTAATATTGGAAGTTCCGTACTTCCCAAATAGTCGGTATCAGTATCGGTGCACCCCTAATGTCAACAATGCTTGTGAACGTAAAGACACGCTGCCATTTTTCCTAGTCAGAAGTGATGGTGTCTTCTGATAGCTCACCCTCCGACCCTGCCGCATAAGGTATATTCACCCATGTAAGTTCTCTTACCACTTCCCGGCCCCATCATAGGCCTCTCTCCATCAACCTAACAGAGAGGGGCCTTTGCATATGAGAGCATGTGATCACCGAATGTGTCAGCGCTCGGGCCTAAGCAGCCAAATCGCCAGGCCCAAACACCATAACATGGGCGAAGGGACATCATCCACATAAACATCAGAGTACTCGGGGTGGACTCCTGCAGCAGAAAGTTGGCACAGGAGCACAAATTGGTGAATATACCGTGATGGGGCAGGGGGGCTATCAGGAGACCGTTTGTGTGAGGCCGAATCTAGTCATATAAGATGATAAGTGGAAGGACTAAGAGCACAGAGAAAGTACTAAACATTGATAAATAAACTTTCCTTAAGACCTATTCCTAGTGTAACATGCATGCGTTGCGGTAACCTGTAGCACTTTGACATGAATGCTGGAGGATCATACAACAGACCCCCATGGGGCAGTTTCCTCATGTGGTGGCAGGATTGGGGGTCAGTAGAAAACAATAGATCCCTCGTTGCTCGTGTATTCGGATTGCCTTTCCCAAGGCTATATAGCTCATTGAATCATGGACTGTGTGAAGGAGACCTCATAGTCCGAGGGGTCAGCAGATGTCTTATTTCCAGATCCCACCACGTCCTCCGGGGGCTGCCAGCCTCTTCAATGGTTTTGTAACATTCTGTCGGCGTGGATTAGGCAATATCTGGGAGAGGAGAGGTCAGTAAGACGGCCGTATAGAGATCAATTAAAGGGGGCTGATAACAAAAATCAGATGTGCTCTCACTAATATTATTATACAGGATTTATATCGCACCATCCGCTTGTGCAGCGCTTTACAATATACAACTTACCTCCTTCTTAACTGCCCCGGATGCTTTGCTCTCGGCTTGTTTCCTGACATTCGTCTGAGGTTTAGGGACACTGGGTTCCTTCTCCTCCGACCTGCACATAGAGGCAATGAGGGTGACCACAGATATCCACATGCACATAATTATAGGAGGCTGCAGGGACAGAATGATCTGAAGACAATGTTACCTTTGAGCTGG
This sequence comes from Nanorana parkeri, assembly GCF_000935625.1. Taxonomy (NCBI): domain Eukaryota; kingdom Metazoa; phylum Chordata; class Amphibia; order Anura; family Dicroglossidae; genus Nanorana; species Nanorana parkeri. The sequence goes on along the minus strand of NW_017307052.1, from coordinate 39,371 downwards.
TTGGTTTCCTTTCTTCTGCAGATACTGACGTAGCTCAGTCACATCTAAATACAGAAAATTAGTAAATTCAGAATTATCAGAAGGAAAATCAGAAAAAAACAGTCCAAACAGCAAGAAGAGTGGGGGGTGGGGTTGAAGATGGCGA
>NW_017307052.1:33736-39197 GCF_000935625.1 Nanorana parkeri | reverse complement strand
ACAAATGGAGAAGAAAGCCCAGCCAGGGGGTGGGGTGGGTTTTGGGATAGAGCAGAGAGACTGGTTTTCTATAGTAGAAATAAAGGATGTATGAAATTATGGGCACTTCCTCCCTGCTCTGACCCCCATCACCACCATACTAATCATACATTCCCGGCCTTCATACCCGGGTTCATACGGGATGCCTCCTCCAAATCATTAAGGGGATCCCCTGGAGTGCGTTCTAACAGCTGTATGAGAGAAGAATGGGAAGAAAAGACACAGAGAATCATTAAAGAGCATGTATTAGATGACAATGCAAACAATACAGAATTCATCAGGTAGACCGACCTCTAAAAACGATCAGCTATAGGGATGACAGGTCAGCTTTGCTGACCTCCATATCTCCATCATCTTTTTTACCATGTGTCATGAACAACCATATTCAGGGTGAAGCATGATACATGGTCACATAAACAAGCCACACCACCAAATGGTCCCCCCAACCTTACCAGAACGCTGGGGTTCTTCTCCCCGCAGGATACTGTATATATTTAAAATTGGCGGCTGCATACTGGTACTTCACTGTTACTTTTTGGGTTTGCTTACACGCCACTTTTACAACAACATACTGCCTTCTCTAAGGGTTTGTTCACACCAAATGCAGACCAGATCTGCATGAGTTTCTGCACACGCAGTGCAGTGGGTTGTGCCGCGTTCCAGGCCGTTTTTTGTTGTTGTTTAAAATGGGCTTTCAGTGCGTTCCAGGGCGTTTGCATGCATTTTTGATGGATTTACATGCGTTCTAAGAGCAGGTAGAATAGGGCTTGCAGCAGGTTTTTTTTACATGCTCTGGAACTAAACGCTGCGGTGTGAACTAGAGCCCAAAATACCATTGGAATACATTGGATGCAGTTTTGATCCGGTCTGTAACTGCTCTGCTCCTGGAATGCGCTTGGTGTGAACAAGGCCTAAAAGCGAACATGCATTTTAAATCAAACCTTAGCAATTCGGACAAAAGATGCTGGGAAAAAAAATACATAAGCAGAGGTTAACTTCTGTAAAAAAACATCGGGAGATAGAGACAGCCGACGTTATATGCAATAGTTGAGCCTGGCCCGCTCTTGCCTGTGGACCAAAAGTACAGTGGTAGGTGTACTTCCCCCCCCGGCGAGCATGCATGAGGGGGGTTGAGTTTGATGCAATTGGATGTAAAACGTAGGAACCCTGGTAAGTTTATTGTGCTTTAATCATATACAGTTACCAGTATTTGTTTGCTATAATGGTCCTTTAAAAGAAACAGCACCAGGGAACTCACCATGCGGATGTAATATTGCAGAAGGGGATTGGGGGTGGCTCGCTCCTCGTCCGGTTTCCTGTTTGGGGGCAACTCCGCAACATTTGAGGGAGGCTCCTCCTGAAAGGGGTGCTCCGGGGAAGTGTGGGGGAGAGTTGTAGACACTAGGAGAGGAAGGGAGAGAGAAAGAAAGAGAGCAGAAGTATGAATGAGCAGAGCTGTCTCTTGATCTGACCCCCTGATGATGCATTGAACCCCCTTCCCTGCCGAGCGTCTGCTCATTAGCACGACTTCCCACCATAACCTGTAAATAAATAATAACCCTCCAATCTGTGGAGAGAGAGAAACATTTCACTGCCACTGAATTACCAGATCTAATAAACTACATTTGTATCTAATATGGCCCCATCTATGTGTATGTATAATGCTTTAAAATTGTACTGGTACTTTTTCCTGCAGAGCTTTGAAGTCCAACTCCAGCAAAAGAAAAGAAAATCAGCGCCCCAGTGTGCTAAAAAATTAAAAAGTAGCTCTGGCTGAGAGACTGACCTCCTGATACTTTCCCCTGAAGACCAGGAGCGGCACCACTCCTCTTCCAGGGTTGAATGACGCACAGCGTCATCCAGTCCACTTACTGTGAGTGTTGGCCGTCATGGACCCGCCCCATGGGGGTGCATCATGATGTCGGCCTGGGCCACCTTTCTTTTACTAGAAGTAGATGAGGAACTGGGGTCATGTACTGTATTGTGTGAGGCTGAAATGGGACATCACATGTTTGGGTCAGAAACACGGAACATATTAAAACCAGAAATAGCCAGGTAACTAGCATTGCAGGTGGCAGCATATGGATTTTATATAGTACAGGTCTCCTTTTAAAGTCAAATTTAGAAGCCGTGCTACTCAAGGGCCAGCGGAATCTTGGCTGCAGGTGAAATAGGTTTTATTTCCACTGAAAGCACCCACATGAATCCTTCAAAGCACTCTATACCAGTTGTGATGTTGGGGAGCCCACAGAGCACTTGCACAACGTCTTGAATGAAACAAACAGCTTTATTTTCCCCTTTCAGGGCAGCCAAAGCAGTAAACATAAATTACACGCTTATCCTCAGCAAACTCAAAGATAAAAAGTCCAAGTCTTCAGCACAAGTAGCAGAACATAAGTGTGTCTCACCCACAGCACAGCACAGCACAGCACAGCACAGCACAGCACAGCAGGTCTCTCTCACAGCTACAGCGAATCACTTCCTCCTCAACTCCCACACTCCTCTCTGGGAGTTGCCGACCTTTAAACCCCTTCCTGGGGCTGGAAGGTTAACCATGCGGCTGTCCTTAAAGGGACCACAACCCACATAGGGGTGATACATATCGCCCATCCAGGACCCAGCCTTGCCGTCCTCTACACAGTGTTCATCAGTCTTTATTCAGTCACATCACTCTTTAAAAGTATATGAACGCTCGAGGTACCCCAATCTAGAAATGTAAAAAAACTACATGTGGTCCTTCCAAAATCCATACCAAACCCTTATACGAGATACGGGTCTTATATAAATTTTAGGGAGGGACAACCCCAAGTGGGATCCCCCCTTCACATTAGAGTCCCCATAACAATATAAGTTCCAAGGAGGTCCCCACAGCACTCCTTACTGGTATGTTCCTTTTAAAGGTGGGTGCTGCAGTGATAGTGGATGGCGCCACTTCAAATCCAAGTAGTAAAATGTATCACCAGCAGACCAAAGTAAAATCTTCAACGAGTGATAATTTTATTGATGTACACAAATCTCGTCACAAAGCAACGTTTGGGGGCCACTTAGGGACCCTTCATCAGGCATAAAATTACTACTCGTTGAAGATTTTACTTTGATGTGCTGGTGATATATTTTACCCCTTAACAATACAGCCCTCCTTTCACATCAGAAGCCTCCCCTTCACATCCAGGGTCCCCCTCTTTCACATTAAGAGCCTTCTTCACAGCAGAGCCATGACATGACCGAGGAAGCCAGAAGGCACCATACAGGCCACACCACCCTGGCTGAGAAAGGTTGCTCTATACGGCAAAAGGGTTGTGAATACCTGACCATCACACCGCTCCCATTCCAAAACCACGGGCTTTAGAGCCGTTCCCCCACTTCCCACCGCTATGTGGCTCCACTCTTCTTGGGAGGCTTTCCACAAGATTTTGGAAGGCGTCTGTGGAAATTTGTGTCCGTTCAACCAAAAATAAACATTTTGTGAGGTCAGGTTCTGATTCTGGATATGAAGACCTGGCTCCCAATCAGTGTTCCAAAGCATCCCAAATGTGTTCAGTGGGGTTGAGGTCTGGGCTCTGTGCAGGTTCCTTGAGTTCCTCCATGTCCAGCTGGTCAAACCATTTCTGTACGGAGCTGGCTTTGTGCACAGTCATGTTAGGACAGAAAAGATTCTTCCACAAACTGTTACCACAAGGTTGGAAGAGTGCAATTGTCTAATATATGTTGTTGCATTAACAGTGCCCTTCACTGGAAAACCTGCAATCATTTTTTGGGTTTTCACATTTGTGCCCATATAGCCAAGTTTGATAGGCAGGTGTTCACATACTTTTGGCCATAGAGAGTATACCAAGTCCTGGGACTGTCCACCTCTGGAACTATACTGCTCCGCTCAGCACAAACATACAGAACACCGAATACTGCCTTCACACAACAGATTGGGCTGCGGATGAGCTGCTAGCTACGGGTAACTTCTCTGCGGCCTGACTGCTCCTAACCCTTCTTGTATCTCTATCTGCTCACAAATCCCTACACAGTGCTTAGCCTGTATTTTCTGCGTGCCACAACTACTCCCAAACACCAATCATTACAAGTAGCTCTGTTAACTCTTTACTGACCAGGAGGAGTAGAATTATTCCCTTTTCAGACAAGCCTTCTACCCCACCCTTGTGCATATACTCACACCAACAGGAAAGGCTCGGAATCAAGGCTTCAAATAATCCCAGTTGCATATCTAATTACTCTGCACCGAAAAGCACAAAATACTCTCTTCGAAAATGCTGTGATCCAAGCCAACAAGAAAGAATGTCGTAGTGGCCTGAGAATTAATTTTGGGGGGCATGCACAAAGGAGAACATGACAGCCGCAGGGGGGTTATATAGATCTTTAGTTATCACTAGAGGGATCCCCAGCAGGAGGAAGGAAGTCCTGATTCCTCTATATAGATCTTTAGTGATTACTAGAGGGATCACCAGCATTAGGAAGGAGGTCCTGACTTCTCTATATAGATCTTTATTATCACTAGAGGGATCTCCAGCAGGAGGAAGGAGGTCCTGACTTCTCTATATAGATCTTGATTATCACTAGAGGGATCTCCAGCAGGAGGAAGGAGGTCCTGACTTCTCTATATAGATCTTGATTATCACTAGAGGGATCTCCAGCAGGAGGAAGGAGGTCCTGACTTCTCTATATAGATCTTGATTATCACTAGAGGGATCTCCAGCAGGAGGAAGGAGGTCCTGACTTCTCTATATAGATCTTGATTATCACTAGAGGGATCTCCAGCAGGAGGAAGGAGGTCCTGACTTCTCTATATAGATCTTGATTATCACTAGAGGGATCTCCAGCAGGAGGAAGGAGGTCCTGACTTCTCTATATAGATCTTGATTATCACTAGAGGGATCTCCAGCAGGAGGAAGGAGGTCCTGACTTCTCTATATAGATCTTGATTATCACTAGAGGGATCTCCAGCAGGAGGAAGGAGGTCCTGACTTCTCTATATAGATCTTGATTATCACTAGAGGGATCTCCAGCAGGAGGAAGGAGGTCCTGATTCTTCTATATAGATCTTTAGTTATCACTAGAGGAGAATGGAGATCATGATTTTTGTTTTTTTTTAGGATTTTTGGGGGTCGGAGATCTGTTTTTCTTCTGCCGTCATTCTTTTTTCATTCCCGCTTCAGAAATAGTCCGTGATCACACGCTGAAGAGCCATAGCTACACAGGAGGTGCCAATTTTTCTTACACAAGTTATTATTTGCACCAGCCTGTGTGTTTACCATGCCCAGAACGCAAAGGATTACATACATAAAGTCTCCTTGCGTTCTGGGGTGGGAGGGGACGTGGCAGTGCCATTCAAGTCAATGGCACAACAGACATGGCCGCAGTAAGAGCGGCCGCACAGGAACGGCTATTGGCTTGAATGGCACTGCCACGCCCC
>NW_017307052.1:30084-33564 GCF_000935625.1 Nanorana parkeri | reverse complement strand
TGAATGGCACTGCCACGCCCCCTCCTAACCCAGCAGGCAAGGAGACTTTATGTATGCGATCCCTTGCATGCCGGGCACGGAACATTGCGGCAGACACGCAGGCTGGTGGAAACAAGCCCCTAAGCCGGGTTCACACCTAGGCGGCACCGTTTTTGTGCGGTTGTGCGCACGGTTATTTGCGCGGTGTGCACATTTTTATGCACGTTCGCACGTGTGTACATGAAGACACGCGTTTTGACTGGCAGCTTATGAAACATTGCGGGCAATGTAAGAACACGCGTTTAAACGCACAAAAACGCTCATGCTTCTGCCACACATTTTTGGGCATTTCCATTGAAGTTTATGGGGCAAAAACGCGCTTTTAACTGCGCAAAGATGCTCATGTACCTTTTTGGGGCGTTTGGCCTTTTCCTGCTGGCGTTTTCCTGCTCAGGTGTGAACAAGAGCCATTGAAAATCATAGGATTTCTTGTGTTGGGCATTTCAAAGAGCTTTTCCAACTGCTCAAAAACGCTAAGGTGCGAACCAGGCTTTAGAGTCAGATAGATCTATACATTTCTTTTTAATCCACAAAAGCCTTGTATTTTGGAAAATGCACCAAAGTTATATTACAAGGTTGGTTTCAATGCAAATAGTGCAGCATTATATGATATCATTGAAAACACAACATTCAACAAAGAGCGCTTTAGAAATAAAATGACAAATGGCCTGAACATTCAGGAGCCGGTCAGTCCAATGCTTCATCCAAAAGAGCAACTGCCAGATAACATTCACTTCCTGTGACAGCTCTAGAAAACTGACCACTACAAAGACTATACTGGTGTCACCTCTAATACTTTAGGCATAGTGGCCATATGTGCCCCTGGGGATTCCTTTAGTCCTTGGCAAGGAATAGTCTTACGAAGCTTCCAAAATGGCCGCCATCTGTCAAAGCTCCGTGTTTGTAGGAGACAGGAGAACTTTAAGCTCTTTAAGGGCCGTAAGCTCTTTAAAGATATTTTCTTGCAATTTCACAAGCTATGTTTGTGATAAGACAGAAGGTTGTGAGTGAGCAGATAAAACAGAAGCAGTCGGAGAAAATACACTTTTCCTACTTTAAATGGATTATTAAATCAAGACTAACTAACAATTCTGTGGGAGAATCTACAGTACACAGCCATCTGTAATGTGCAACCACTGACTGCAGTCACACCCCGATCCACAATAAACAGACAGGCTCATGAATATAAAGTGTCGGTGATGTCACTGGTCTCTAGTGAATGGACGGGCTGCGTTCTCTTGAATATGAAGTGTCGGTGATGTCACTGGTCTCTAGTGAATGGACGGGCTGCGTTCTCATGAATATGAAGTGTCGGTGATGTCACTGGTCTATAGTGAATGGACGGGCTGTGTTCTCATGTATATGAAGTGTCAGTGATGTCACTGGTCTATAGTGAATGGACGTATTGCATTCTCATAAATTGCCTGTAGTAATTGCACGAGCTGGGTTCTCAGAATTATAAAGATTTAGTGATGTCCCTGGTGCCTAGTGATTGGACAGGCCGAGTTCTCTTTGAATATGAAGCGTTAGTGCTGTAATTGTTCTAATAAATGGATTAGAGGCATTCTAATAAATATCCGAGTAGTATGTATGCAAGGTATGACTTACCAGTTCCAGACATTGTTCTGTCTTGAAGGGGCTCCAGAGGGAAAAAGCCATGATGACTGCTAAAACTGTGACTCAGCTCCTCCATTTGCATAGGGTAGAAACTCTCCTCTGGATCGGTCATCCTTTGACTCGGCTGGAAACTCCTGGACGATTGTGCTCTATGATCAGGATGGATTCTCATCTCCTGGTTTGGAGCAACGATGTGATCCTTATATATGGGGTTTAAATGAGGAATGGTCGATGTTGCCTGTGAGCGGGCCATATGAGTCATAAAGTTGCTGATCTCTTGCACATGTTCCCCTTCACCCACAAACTGGGGTTGGACATGGCTGGCAGGATTTTGGCCACCAGTACTCTCTTTTACCATAGGAGGCTGACTATGACTTCTAATAAAAGAATGACCACCGACATCTCTCAATTGACTTCTTCCAATTTCATTAAAGCTTCTGTGGCCCACGGTGGGTAGATGAGGGTCCAACATGGCTTGATATAGCCAGCTTTGGCTGCTGCCATCTTTAAAGGTCAAAGACTGGTTATGACCACTGAAATCCCCAAACTGGCCAATACCAGAGATGTTTATCAGTCGTTGGTCCAGGTCCAGGCTTCCAGCCTTCATGGCCTGGCTAGGTAATTCATGAACATAATCATCAAATAAATGTCTTCTACTTAGTTCACTAACCATATTTGACTTGAGCAGGTCTTTATTAGTGTGTTGGGGTTTGTCCTGGCTTTTTGACTCAGAATGAGCACTGTTGTAAAGATTTCTCATACTGGTAGCAACTTTTGTTTCCAACGTTTTAAGTTGACCAATGTTCTCCTTGGGCTGGCCAACTCCTGTAATAAGTTGCCCACTAAATTTGTCAATTGTGGCTTTGTTACAAAACTGGGATCCATCACCCATGTATCTAGGACTGTACCCCTTATCGTCACTACCACCAACAGGATCTTGGCCTCTCTCACTCAGGAGCTGGCTGAAGTTAATCAAGTCTAAGCCAACGCTTTCCTTAAGATGTGTACTGCTGGCAGACCTTTGGCTATTCTTATTACGGTCTTCCAAATGTTGGCTACTGTTGAGCTCAAAGTGACTACCACCTGCTTTGCTGTGGCTGCTGTTACTGCTGGCGAGGTGACTGGCTCCTATCACACCTTGCCCCGTTTTGTCAATGTTCTCTTCACCATAGCCACCCTCTCTGGTCTGCTTACTTGACCATTGCTCAGTGGGTTCTGACTGTTGACAGGGCACACAGGATAATGGGGCCATGGTGGAAGCCTGTGAAAAGCAAGGTTGTGTTATAGACTACATATTGCTACATACAAACGTATACAAAAATATACAAAAGTACTAATTATGCAAAATTAGTACTTATATACAACTGGGGACCCATCGACAATGTAAAGCATATCTTCTACAGGTGGATATTTATCAGCTTCTGCAGCCATAAAGTTCCAAATGCCATGGCAGCCTCAGAGGACCTCTAAGGACAGCAGCTCAGCAGGGTAGGGTCCATTAAAGGAGAAGTACGAGGTGAGTGATTTACACTCATCCTCATAGTTAGAGCCGACATGTGACATTGAAACTGTCACAGGTCGGCTCTATAGATCGGGAAGTGAGCGAACACATACCGCCGCACACTCACTTCTCGATCATGTCCCTGCAGAGAGTGGTCACTGTCAGTCACCGATCCCCGCAGGTATTCCCCCCCCTCCCCTCTCAGATCCTCAAGCGCTGAGTGGAGGAACGGACAAAGTAGAGGGCGGGCACAGCTGGCTCTAGGTAGGCAGAGCCCACTGTCAATCAGCCAGCTGGGTGGATCGCGACAGTATTGTCGGGAT
>NW_017307052.1:0-30060 GCF_000935625.1 Nanorana parkeri | reverse complement strand
GGCTCCATCGGTGACTTCAGAAGGTTCAGGACCCAACTGAACCTTTTTAAAAAGGTCTGAACTGTCCATGTTGCTTTGTTGACCAGAACTTATTATGACTGTTCCCTCAACAAGAGGTTGTCCAGATATCCTACAATGCAGATGCCCTTGGACTGCAACGTGGCTAGCACAAGGACCAGAACCTCAGTGAACACCCAGGGTGCGGAAGACTGGTCAAATGGCAGGGTCTCGAACTGCCTTGCCAAGATACGATGGATGCCCTGTTTTGGGTTTGGGGACAGTAAAAAGGTTGAAGTAAAACCCCTGAAACCTTTTTTGCAGTACTGACACAGACAGGTTGGAACACATGAATTGGGGGAAGGACTGAGAGCGAAACACTAGGTTACAGCCCCTGGAAAATCACCTCCTGTACCCAGGCATCTAAAATGCCGTAGAGGCTCAGGTACAAGAGTGCCTAAGCACAGGAAGTACACTGCTTTTTTTAACATGAATTCAAGACAAAAAAAAAAAAAGCACCGGTAACAATTTTAGATGTTCCCTATAATATACCAAATCTTCAGTTTTTAAGTTCAGGTCCACTTTAATATATATTTACGATAAAAGGACTAACCTTAGAGGAGAGAACCCGCAGGGCCTGGCTCCAGTGGCTCTTCATGACATCCTGCAGTTGTGTTAGCATCTCTGCTCTCTCTTTTTCTAATCGATGCAGAGATCGGGAAAGCTCCTGACAATATTCTTCTGCGCGAGACAACCTAGAGAGAGAGCAGAGGGAAAAATAAATAAACTATGAAATGAGTGCTGCACTTGCAAGGTCATTTACAAAAATGGACACAAGGGAGCTATGAGTCTGTCCACCTCCTGCAGGGTGATACATAGAAGGGGGCTATGACTCTGTCCTCCTCGAGTCTGTCCTCCTCCTGCAGGGTGATACAGACAGAAGGGGCTATGAGTCTGTCCTCCTCCTGCAGGGTGATACAGACAGAAGGGAGCTATGAGTCTGTCCTCCTCCTGCAGGGTGATACATAGAAGGGGGCTATGACTTTGTCCTCCTCCTGCAGGGGAATACAGACAGAAAAAATATGTCTCTGCATAAAGCAAAACAGCTACTCACTTGTGCTCATAGTCCATGATGATCTCACGGTGACGTCTCTCTCGCTCCTGAAATTCTGACTTGAACTGGGACAGCTGGTTGGACAGCTCAGCCTCGTGCTGTGAAGCGAGATCTAGCAACTGTTTCCTGAGTGTCCGAAAAGAAAAGAAAAAAAAGTCAGACGAGATAAACAAAATACAAAATGAAATCTCTCTCAGTGTTCAGCAGAAGTGATGTCAGCTTTATGCAATAAGCTTCAAATAAACTTCCTGATAGTTATAGATGTACCTACAGTAAATGATTATCACTCACTGGCATGTACGGTGGCAATGTACTGAAAATAACTCGGTATAATCCCAAACTGATTTAAACCACAGTAGTCATAGAGTGTCAGAGTCGCCACTATATCCAGTAAAAAACACTTTATTATAACAATTTAAATGCACATGAATAAGACCAGAGAACACAGGACAACCACTTTCGGTGATACTAAAATAATAATATTGACAACGTTGTCTCACTCTCACTTTTCTATGTTGTACGGTGGCAATGTAGCTCCATGCGCACACCTCTGGACATTTCCTATGTCCTACCTGTTCTGCTCTCTCACACTGTACAAGTGCTGAGCGCTGTCTTCATGGATAGTGGCCAGTCTCTCCGTTATCTCCTCCTCCAATCGCATTTTGTGTTCGCTTTCTAGCCGCACCTTCTCGGACTCATTACGCGCCTGCAAAGAAAGATTTGGTTCATTTTTCCAAAAATCAGGAAGTTTATATTTGAGAAGAACAAAGTCCGTCGCATTTTTAAAAAGTGTTTGTTTTACAGAAAAAACAGAACAAAGACGCTTCCAGTACAAGTAAATACATGTATGCGGCTGTTGAATTTCCTCTTGTTATCTTGTGGAAACCTCAGTGACAACCAGAAGATCCTCATATTTAAAGGGCAAGTTTACAAAAAAATGAAAAAAAAGGTGAACGATCCCTAACGGAGAGTTCCAAAATTCCTAGGATACCCATGTTTGGTTTAGGGGACCAATGAAGGAATATCAAGTAAATGTCACTAGCACACCAAAAGATATTCAGCAAAAGTCAATTTATTGACACATTGCCATTCAGTACAAGCGCTTTCGGGGTCTCAAGGGTACCCCTTCATCAGGCTCAGAATGACACAGTCTCAAAACACGATCACCTTTAAATACACACAAATTAAATGTTTAAAAACAGACCCCTCCCACCCAATCTCGTCATTGCACGAGTATCTCCCGCCGGGCGATGCTACTCGGCCAATGTTACTCGCGTACCAACAGCTGGGTGAGGGGATCACGTTGCCTCCCCATAAGCCTGCCACATGTGAGCCTACTTTTCATATGAAATGGCGGGAGATACTCGTGCAATGACGAGATTGGGTGTGAGGGGTGTGTTTTAAACATTTCATTTGTGTGTATTTAAAGGTGATGGTGTTTTGAGACTGTGTCATTCTGAGCCTGATGAAGGGGTACCCTTGAGGCCCCGAAAGCGCTTGTACTGAATGGCAATGTGGCAATAAATTGACTTTTTGCTGAATATCTTTTGGTGTGCTGGTGACATTTACTTGATTTTCTTGTGCTATACACGGTGCCGTCCGTGGTCGCTACAAGCACCCACCTGCTTTGCAGGTCTTCCATCGTTCCGGTAAGGGGTGCAGCTGGTTTTCTATTTTTATTTGCATTGAAGAAGGAATGCTCGGGTAATGCGCCGGCTGCACTCCATATTTCCCTTGACGATATTTTATTGTAGTTAGTACAGATCACACAGAAGCATTTAGTCTTGTTGACGTTTTTATTAGGATGTGTTTTTAGTAGATTGTATAAACGAATATTGTCATCATGTCTCTCAGTGTCAGATTTGCCGGGTTATGCTCTATGGAGCGTAGCCGGGGTTAATCAGCACTGAGGATAAACCATTGGAGTGGATATCTTCCTATGGATGTGAAGACGCGGCGGCTATGCGCAGAGGTCTCCGCCGTCAAATGGTCCATGTGCTGGGCCGTTGGCCGGGGGAGATTGGTGTGCGTTGCCGAGCGGTGTCCGCTTCGCAAGTGTATAAACTTGCCCCTGTGTAATGCGCAGATGTATTCGCTTGCCAGGGACGTATTTGCTTTTGAGGACACAGTATCATTTGGATACACATCTGCCTTTATGAAGGAACATACGCTCATGTCTTTTTAGTGTGTCTAATCAGCACATTGGAAATAATATGGCATTTTCCCTGCAGATAAAAGGAATCAGAGATCTTGCTGCACTCCTTACCGGAACATCAAGGGACCCGTAAAGACGGGTGGGTGCTTGTAGTGACCACGGATGGCACCGTGAGAAACTCAAATGAAGAAAGAAATGTCACCAGCACTCCAAATAATAATTTAGCAATAGTCCATTTAATGACACATTGCCATTCAATTTGAATGGCAATGTGTCAATAAATGGACTATTGCTAAATTATTATTTGGAGTGCTGGTGACGTTATTTCTTCCCTGCAGATAAACTCACATTCACAGGAATAGTAGTATAGTACTATTAGGCATTGTTCACGGAGCAATGCTGAATAGAATTCGCGCCAGTGACAATGGCGGGAGTGTATGCACGAGTCTGATCGGAGTAGCGTTCCGATTCCTTTGTGTAGCTTTTTGGCGTGAACTCCACTGCACATAGTTTTCTTTGTTAACTGGTGTGCACGGAGGTCACATGAACTAGCAGCCGGGAGCTGTGCACGGTATGCTGCACGGTCATGTGCATATACTCCCCTTTCTATTGTCTATTCAAATGTATACATGTGTCTGATTGGCTGACTGTTATGTAAATGTATTGGAGGAATTGATTGGCTGTTGGGGCAATCCTTTTTTGTTATCCCTTTGTGCCCTATAAATAAACAGGAGCTCCCTTGAACTAGTCAGGACGTTCTACTGAGCTTCCAACGTGAGTCGTTTTACTTGGTGCTGCTGAGCGCGCTCTATCATATTATACAAAAGAGCTGAGAACTGTGCTTTTTAGCGCAGCGGATTTCTATGCGCATGAGCAGAACAGTCTCTCCTCAGGCCCGCCCACTCGGACGTGTTTCACACAATCCAGACATAGAGATAAGGGGTGGAGCTGGGTTAGGTTGCACACACACCAATAGGTACTCAATTGAGTTCTTTAAAAAGCAGCCACAGCCTGAGTAGACAAGCCTGTCCTCTGCTAGCATTGCTGCAGAGAAGGACCCTTGCTCTCTGGTGGAAGCAGTGGTCTCTCTGCACAAGTGCAACACACCTCCTGCGTATTCAGAGCCAGAGCTTGTCAATCATCAAAACATGTGTTCCCTGCTGATTGCAGATCTCCAGCTTTGATTGGAAACATTTTTTTTCCTCTCCCACAGTTTATAACATCTCTTCAGAGTCAGATTGAAATCTGCAATTTATTAAAATTTACACAATCAATGTTTAAATACTTTTTCCAGATCTGATGAGTAAAAAAATAGTTTATTTTCATATAAAACTCCTAATATATTTGAACGTACTATCTCTTTAAATAAAGTTGCAGTGCGGGAGAATGACTCGGATCGGCCGTTACCTTCTCTAGGTTGAGCTCCATCAGCAGAGTATCTCTCTCCCGATGCGATGTCTGCAGGTCTCTCTCCAAGCGCAGGACATCACTTTGCAGGGAGGACAGAGCCAGCTGCAACTGCTGAGACCTCTGGGTCTCCTGCTGGGTCAGAGCCTGTGGGAAAGGGATGGAAATGGCACTGATTAGCAGATAAGCAGTCTGACGCCCTTCCAATGCTGTGGAACCACCAATCACAGCATGACGGGACAAACTGCGCAAGCTACCATAGGAAAGACATTCTAAATGGGAGAGTCTAGTATATGAATTCTTAGCATTCTGGTTCAGGCCCATCACACAAGAGCTAGAGAGTGAAGGGGGCACAATGGATAACAAAAATAAAGGTTGTGTATATATATTTATACACACACACACACACAAAGTTCATGTCCATGCAGCTGGCTTTCTGTCCAGAGCGGCAGTAGCTGCCGGCCTTTCGCTGACCCGATGGGGCCTGGGCCCAGTACAGGAAGGTCAGCTGTACCCCCCCTTTCGGAGATCTAAAGGAGATTGTACAGTTAGATTCATGCATGTGGTGAGCTTTAGAAGACCAGCCCTCCCTAATCTGTACAATACTCAGCAAGGGGGTTGACAAAGGAATGTGAGCTCATACAGATCAGTAAATCTGTCTTTGGGCCGGTGCTGTGCATCTCACCCTCTCCTGGAATTTCCCTTTTTGGCTCTCACCTTCTCCTTCTCCAGCTCTGCCGTCCCTTCCTCCTGGACTCTCCTGCACTCCTCCTGCAGCTCTCTCTCCCTTTCTTCCCAGGCCTTTTGCCGATTCTGCATTCTGTATTGGAGCGAGTCCAGCTCTCTGCGTTCCTTCGTTCGGTCCTCTTCCTCGGCCTCCTGTTCAGCCTCCAGCTGGGCGACTCTGGTGGCCTGCTCATCGACCTGCATGGAAGTAAACCTCACAGATGATCCTACACCCAGGTGTGAGCAATGCCCATGCTTATATGCGTTATTCAGTGTATGCATTATATTATAATATATTATTATTATGGTAGCACCACTCAGTCCAGGAAGAATGCCAGGGCAGGCGGATGTCCAAGATGAGGAGTTCCTCTTTAAAAGGGGAAAATATAGTTTTTACTGTGAGATGCAAATTGTGTTGTTCTTGGTTTTTTTGCATCATATATACAGGAGACATGAAACAATGGGGGGAAAAAAATCCAACAGGTATTCAGACAATAAAACAATAATGACTCACCTGTCTCTGCAGTTCTAGTTGGCGATCGTCTGATGCGTGCTTCTCCCTCTCCAGGGACTCCAGCACCTCGGCCAGCTCCTGCTGCACCTGATTTAGTGCCTGAAAGTTGGAACAGACTATTAGAGGAGGGCTTGTGTAGAGTGTACAGTAGGCCCTTCCCAACATGGCCGACCTCTAGCTCACCTTCTGATCTTTTGATCTGGCTCGCTCTGCTTCCTCCTTCTCCTGTTTTAGATGACTGACGACCTCCTCGCGCTGATGCTCCTGCTGCTTCCAGCCCCCCACCACCATAGCCAGAGTCTGGAATGGAAGAATCTATCAGAACCAATGTGCACCAGGTTTTCAATCTGCGATTTATAGCCTTCTTCAAAACCGAAATAAAAAAAATTGTCAGGCCGAAACCGAAAAATTTTAATTTTTTCACATTTTTAAAAAAAATATTTTTAATTTTCTATAAACTTTTAAATTTTTCATATTTATTTATTAATTCATTTTTTACTTTTAGGGGCTTTGGGGAAATATTGGGGCTCTAAATAGACCCCTGATATTTCCCTTTAAAATAGAAAAAGAGATTGAGGACACAGAGTCCTCAGAGACACACAGAGTCCTCAATCTCTTTTTCTGCATCCCCTGTTATCAATGAACAGGAATCCTCTATACTGAGTGTTCCTGATCATTCATAACATGAGGACAGAGTATGGTTACTATAACTACAACTATGAATGAACAGGAAGTGATGTAGATCACTTCCCATTCATTCATAATTGAGGATATAGTAACATAGGACATAATTGAGGATATAGTAATTGAGGATATAGTAACCATACTCTGTCAATTATCTACAAACACTCAGCGATCACTGAGTGTTTGTACTGATCTCCTCTCCGACACGCTGTCACAGGAGGCTGAGCGAGCGGTGCGGGAGGAGAGGTCAGCCTCCTATGACAGCGCGGGCTTTTTCCGCCCACACACTGTGTGGGCTTTCTCCGCCCACACACTGTCGGAATGCCAGACTGTGATAGGAGGCTGAGCGGTGTGGGAGGAGAGACACCGGCCGCTCTACTCCCGCAGCGTTTGGCTGGCTGTCACACTTTCTCTCCTCCCCGCTGGGACACAGAGCAGCGCCCAGCAGGGAGGAAAGAAAGCAGGGATGCGCCGATGCATCGGCAGGAAAATGGCACTTTCGGCATTTATCCAAAAGTGCAATTTTCGGCCGATATGTTTCCGCGGCATCCCTAGTTATTACAAATGTAACTAGCACCAATATGCAGCACAGTCTGATACCCTCAACAGTTTGTGCCTGACACTAAAAGTCTGATTTCAGCTTTCAGCTGGCACTAGTTGAAACGCAAAATGTAAGTGCTAAAGGATGCTTTATTCATTTCCCTCGAGATGCTGATTAGTACATGAGGCTTGATGTGATGAGAGAAAGCGTCACCTGGTCCAGCTGCTGGATCATGGCGTCCTTTCTGTGGTCGGCGGTCAGGGAGACGGACAGTCTTTGCTGCAATTCCAGCATCTCGTTCTGCAGGTTTTGGATGTGTCGCTCCAGATGCTGTAGAGGGAAGAGAGAGAGAAGAAAAGCATGCCATTGTAAATTTTTTTTTGATGTGTAATGGGAGGTTAATTATAAGAGAGCTGAACTGGTTTAATTCAAGCTGGACCCATGTGATGCATTAACGGGATTACTGCGCAGAGGCTTAACAGATGATCCGGAGTCATGACAGAAGACAGACACATTGAGGGGGAGGCAGAGCTTAGATTGCACTGGCACAAAGGCAAACTTCTCCTGATGTTTCAGATTGCTGTGGTGCACACACACACACGAGAGGTCTCGTGTGTCACTGTACCTTTAAATAGCAGGAGTAACCTCCAGATAAGCCTCCTCCGAGTGTATTTAAACCCATTAGAACTATGAATTGCATATGAGCATGGAATAAGACCCTAACTGGCCATGAATCACATCATTTCACTCAGAGCCCGACAGGTGTGTGACGTCACCCTGCGCCGCACATGAGCAGCGACATGTGATGTCATGCGCCCCGCCTCTAGGATGTTTTTTTATTTCATTTTTATTATTATTATTTCTTTTTTTTACTCTTGGGGGCGGGGTAACGGACGGACGAGTAGGGCTTCGGGGAAACATCAGGGGTCTAAACAGCCCCCTGATATTTCCCTTTAAAAATAGAAAAAAAAATTGAGTTAACAAAGTCCTCAATCTCTTTTTCTGCAGACTCTGTTCTAAATGAATGGTAAGTACAGAGCTTCCCAGTCATTTCAGAAAATATTTTCTATCAACCAGTTCCTGAATGGGGAGAAGCCTCTATAGTGAGTGCTACTCCCCATTAATAAAGCACTTCCTGTTCATTCATAACTGGGGACACATAGTACTATGGCGCAGCAGCATGACCGAACGGTGAGGAGAGAGAGAGAGCCACTGGCTGTCAGAAGATCCTGCCCGAGGGGCTCTCTCTCTCTCCTCACCGCTCGGCCATGCTGCTGTGACAGCGGCTCCTTCTTACCTCAATTACCTTTCTTTGCTTCGCCTATGTTGCGATAACGTGATGTAGCTCAAGCACCTTCACACCTTACTGTCTGATAGTGGCATGGAGATTAGTTTCGGCGTATGATAAAGCTCTGACCCTGGGTAATATGAAAGAACACATCCCTGGCATCCCTTTAGAAGTGCATCCCTGCTGGCCACTGGATGCTGCAGACTGTACCTGTGCACTCTACTGATCACATGCTGGATTACACTCTATCACAGGGGTAGCCAAACTCCGGCCCTCCAGCTGTGGTGAAACTACAAATGGGCTTTAAAGAGACCCTGTCACCAGGGCCGTATTCCCGGCAAGGCCACCGAGGCCCGGCCTCGGGGCGGCACATGTTTGAAGTCACCCGACGCCCGGAACATGGAGTGGATTTGTTTTCTACATTTAGCCCTGCTTTGCACAAGCAGGACTAAATGAAGAATGGGGGAAGCCGCTTGTTTCTTTACAAGTAATGTTGGCGATGTCGCCGAGATCACTCGTAATAACACTGCAGGCTGTCCGTCCTCCATCTCACCTCCAATTGCTATCACACAGGGGATTGTTAGCTCCCGTGTAATAGCAATAAAGTTAAGTGAAAAAAATAATTACATTAAAAAAAACTAATAAGTAATAATAATGAAATTAAAAAAGTAAAAAATAATAAGAAAAATCTAAAAAATAAAACATTTATAAAAGTAAAAGATGACAAGATAAATACAAATTTAAAAAGTAATTCAAATGCAAAAAGCAATAGTGGCCAGCCTGCAAGAAGGTTCCTCCAGCTTTCCAGAAGAGAAACAAAGAAGTATCCTGATCAAGGAGAAGTGAATACAAAGATAACAAACATCTGTGCCTGTAACAAATCTATATAAAGGGTACCTTGCGTCGTGCGGTCTCCTTCTCTAGAGCGTCTCTGAGCTGCAGATCGGGGAGGAGGGGTGCAGCATTATACAGCGTTGAGTAACGAGGGAAGAGACCCTCCAGACCAGTAAGAGATAGTGGTGGAGAGAGGTCCCGTGCAGGCCGGGCACTAAGAGACAAGAAGGAAAAAGATCAGCACATTGTTATACGCATTCTTACCAGGAGGGGTCACTCATGCATGACGTAGCTTTTATTACATGAAACGACCCTGTCGGTCACCTAACCTACCTTCCCTCTGTTCCAGCGCTGAAGGGGGACTCAGGCATCCGACAGTCCCAGAAATGTCAAATGCTGAAGAGTCGGACCGGGGCTGGAACAGAAGGGATAGAAGACACGGGCCGCCATGTGTCCAGTACATCCTCTTTTACAAGAGACCTCCGTATGGACATTGTCTAGGCAGCTGACAGGGTCACTTTAAACTGGAATGACTGGAACTCTACTTTACCAAATAGAGCTAAGAGCTTCTCGATGCTCCTGAATAGGTTTCTGGTCCGGTTCACACTTTCCCAGTGCGGTAATGCAGGCTCATTAGTGCACAATAACGTGCGTTTTGTTAAAGTGACATTAAACCCTCAGATTTTTTAACATAAACCAATACTGTAATGTGTGGCTTACTGTAATCCATGGTTGTTTCCCTTCTCTTTGCTGCTCTTCCTTTTAAATCTGTATCTGTTCTCATGCTGGGGGAGAACTTCTGTTTTGCAGCAGACTGCCTTGTCTCTGGACACATGGTGTCTGTGTGAAGGTTCACAACCTGAGCCAGCACTACAGGAAGAGGCACTCAGCTGCAAAGGGAAGTTCTCCCCCAGCATGAGAAGACATGAGGATTTAAAAGGAAGAGCAGCAAAGAGAAGGGAAACGACCATGGATTACAGTAAGGCGCACATTACAGTATTGGTTTATGTTAAAAAATCTGGAGGGTTTAATGTCACTTTAAGGCAGGAAATTCATTGTCAGTCTACCAAGGCACCCCGGTGCTGCCAAAACCCCTTTCATACCCAGTCTGACCATAGTGCCATGGATTAGTATTTTGGTGAGCCATTCAAACTGAACGGCACTGCAACATGTGCATGTGCAATTTCATTATTATTACTTATTAATTTTTTAGTTATTTGTTTATGTAATTATTTTTTTCACTTAACTTTATTGTTATTACACAGGAGCTAACAATCCCCTGTGCGATAGCCTTTGGAGGTGACAGGTTCTCTTTATTGAACCTGTCATCTCCAATACAGGGGTCCTTGCAATGCAGTAGTGTGACCCCTGACCTTAAAATATAACTTTAGACACAAAATTAAAATTTCACAGACATTCCTGAACCTTCCTTCATAATGTGGAAAAATGTGTATGTCAGGGCAAGATAAAAAAATAAAAACACCTAAAAAAAACCATATGCAGTACATCTCTGCATTTGACGCACATCCTCCATGTTTTATCCCTTTAAAAAAAAAAGCAAGCTCCGCAATGATCACCAGGACAACTAGAGAGGGTAAGGCCCGCTGCAGACCTACGCGATCTGGGATCATGCGTCCTGCAGAATGCAGGCCCCATTGATCTCAATGGGGTTAAATGCGCGTGGCAATCGCAGAAAAAAAGGTACAAGTACCTTTTTTTTTGCGATACACGACGCGCGGCTATTTTAGGAAACTGTACGATCCGCCTGGTGCACACCTAGCGACACGTTCCGCGATTGGTGCACACCTAGGCGACTCCTGACTGCATCGTGCACGATTGCCGTGCTGCGAGGTGTCGCCTAGGTGTGCACCGGCCCTAAATCTCCCCAGGGGGGGTAAGACAGCAATAACAAGCAACACTGTAGTTAAAATGTATCAAAAGGTTTTGGCTCTAGATACACTTCTTCCCCAAATACATCTGCCAGTATACTCTGTTACAAAACAAAGGACCTGGGCACAGATTGGCTGCTTTGAACGGGAACCTGGGGTGGTGAGGATACCGATGAGTTACCCTCTGTCACACTCAACTCTTCCCTGATCCAGTGCTGGGTCTCCTCTCTGGTGTGCCACCAACAGAACTTCTAGATTTCACCTGGATGGCTGCAGCCAATCAGGAAGCAGGTGACACGTTAAAAGGACTATGTAATGTGTTGCTCAGTGATTGAGCACCGTGTCACTACACTTAAGGGAACACCTCGCTGCTTCCCTCAGTGCCCTCATGTGTCTCCAGTGTTCATTGGGTCTTTGGTGACCCCCCCCAGCATCTCTGGTGACCCTAGTGCTCCTGTGTCCCCAATAACGCCTTTGTTTGTGGTGACCCCAGGGTCTCCAGAGAGAGCCCAAAGACTCCTGTCTCTCCAATGACCCCCAGTGTCTTCAGTGCTCTTGTGTCTTTAGTAACTCCTGTGTCTCCAGTGACCCCAATCCTCCTGTGTCTCCAGCACCTTCAGTAACCCCTAAACTCCTGTGACTTTAGTGACACCGGTCTCCTGTGACCCCGGAGCTCCTGTGTCTCCAGTGACTTGTGTCCCAGTAACCCCAGCATCTTCGGTGACTTTTGTGTCCTTTAGTGACCCTAATTCTGCTATGTCTTAAGGAAACCCAGCGTCTCCAGTGACTCCCTTGTCTCCAGTGACCCCAACACTCTGGTGTCTTTAGTGACTCCTGTGGCCCCAGCATCTTCAGTGACCCCCTGGGCTCCTGTGTCTTTAGTGACTCCTGTGACCCCAGCATCTTTAGCGATTCATGCGTCTACTATGACCCCAGCATCTCCTGTGACTCCTATGTCACCGTGACCCATGAGCATCCCGTCTCACGCAGGAACCCCCGGAGCATCCTGTGTCACTCTGACTCCTCTGCTTCCTGAACGCCTCTGTGACATCCGTGTCTCCACCCAGCCACAGGTGCACTCCTGTATTTCCTGAACTGTCTCCTGGTCAGTGGATAGGGACCCCTGTCTGTGACACCCTCAATGTAGAGTAGTATAGTAAGACAAGTCACATGCATCAGGTTGCAGTACAGTAATGTTGCGAGCCATTTCAGCATCAGCTCAGTTTCTGAGATGAGATTGAGTCTGACATAGTCATCTTCCTTCTGAAAATGCTAGCTGCCTGGCTGTCTCTGGCTTGCATGTTCGAGTCACTGACTTAGAACATGCAGGCATCCACTGCAGTCAGGACTCTCTGATCGGCATGCTAATGGTACCCAACATGTTCACAAAGCCTGAAATTGTGTAATGGGCGAACATCCAAGTCAGTAACCATTTCTTTTCCTGTGCTTCGGAGCAGAGGAAGGAATAAGGTTTGAAATCTTTTGTTCTAATAAAAGCTGCGACTAAACAGCCTTCTGCCTTAAAGTCTGCTCACATAAACAAACCAAACTATTCAGAGAATAAGCAAATATTGTCTCTTACTATACGGCAGACACACCCGAGTATCCAATGTTATTCTCTTTGGGACAGCTCGTGGTCAAAAAGAAAATAACACCAGGCGCTGCTGAGATTCGAACTCAGGATCTCCTGTTTACTAGACAGGCGCTTTAACCAACTAAGCCACAGCACCCTACAAATACCTGAGTGAAAAGGTTTCATGTACATTGAAGTACGCAGTGGCAGCAATCTAACAGTCTACTAGAACCTGGCAATAGTCTAATGTAACATACAAGAGCAGTCTCTAGTAACATGGTTACAATACTATACAGTGGTGTATTTTGGTTTTGTGCTGCCCTACGCAAGACTAAAAATTCGGGCAACCCCCCCCACCTAAATTTGTCCCACCCCTTCCTGCTTAACACATGTTGTGTAACCCGTCAGTCGCTGGATACAGCAAGCACTTGTTTAAATAGTAACATGCGCACACTGTATCATTCCTGCCAGCGTCTCAGGTGGGCTCTGCACCAACCCCCCCACTGGGCCTTGCGTTCGCCGCTATCTTGATTCTGTGCGGTCCCAGCTCGCCGGGTAAGTGCCTGATGGCTAGTGTGGCCCTGCGCCTCATTGGTTTTGGGCCAGCGTTTTTTGCCACCCTCTGGAAAGTGCCGCCCAAGGCAAACGCCTTATGTGCCTTGCAGTGCATATGCCCCTGATGCTATATACACATTTTAAAAATGACATTTTTAATTATTTTTTAAGCATAAAGATGAGATTTGCAACCATGCTTTCTGCTTTGCTTGCTTAGACTTAAAAAGGCATAGCCCCCTTAAAGTGACACTAAACTCAGGAGTTAAAAGAGAACTATGGGGTAAGTGTTTTTCCCCATGGTTCTCTTTAGGGTCACGGGAGGACATATACTAACCTCCTCCTGTAAGCCAAAGCTCAGTATACAGTGGGTTATTGCTGGCGATATACTGGGAGCACTGGAGCCGGGACGGATCCCGACATTACTGTCTGGATCCAGCCAGCTGCGCGAGTGACAGCTGGCTCTGCCTATCTAGAGGCAGAGCCGGCTGTGCCCGCCCCCTCCCACTGTTCGTTCCTCCAGTTAGTGCTGGAGGATCGGAGAGGGGAGGGGGGAACCCCTGCGGGGAACGGTGACTGACAGTCACCGCTCTACGCAGGGAGATAATCGGAAAGTGAGCGGATCGGTGCATGTTTCTGCTCACTTCCCGATCGATAGAGCCGACCCGTGATAGCTTCTTTGTCACATGTCGGCTCTAACTAGGAGGATGAGTGGAGATCACTCACCTCATAGATCTCCTTTAAAATCTTCAAAATACATTTAAATACCTGAACTATGAACAACAATGTATCTTATTTGTGTGTCACTCTTACCTTTAAGAGCAAATGAATAGGGGGGGTAAAAACAGTCACATGACTATAATGGTGAGCTCCTTGAAGCATTCTGTATAGAGCACAATACATGTGATAATCAAGAATGCCTGGGAGAGATATATTACTGATACAGGTTGTGAGAAAACAGGATAATGTGCATATTAAAATACTTTTTATTCTCTATATAATAAAGATCTTACAGGTGCTAGAACACATCATAAGATTGTGTTATGGTGCTTTCTATGGGCAGAGTAGTGACCCTTTCTGTCCACTAGATGACGCGGCGTGACATACCTCAGCAGGGTGCTTGTGCAGTCGCTGTGTTGCTCCAGAGCCTTATCCGGAATGTCACCTGTGAGAAGAGACATGATCAATGCATGAATCCGGCCCCTGTATACTGTCACGTACACCAGAAGTCCTCCACTTACCATGTACTGTCAATGCACTACCCAGGGTCAGCATGTTTTTCAGGTGACCCCTCAACGATTCCATCTGAGAGATGTAGGAAGACGCTTCCTGCAAGATTGAAAGGAAAACCAGTTAAATCGGTGCACCAAGCTAACAACATACGGCGTCATTTTTAATTCAGAGTGGGGTCTTTACGTGTTCGTTACCACTCGTGTCCCTTGCGGGAGAAGAGCGCTGTGAGCAGCCGACGTCTCTTCTCCCTGCACTGACAGCCTCCTGTGACAGCGCTGGCTGTCTCCGCCCACACTGCTCTCTTCTGATATGTAACAGGAGGCTGAGCGGTGTGGAAGGAGACGTCGGCCGCTCAAGGCGCTCTTCTCCCGCAGCGCTCGGCCGCCTGTGACAGTTTCTCTCCTCTGGGACACAGAGCAGCGCCCAGTGGGGAGGAGAGAATACACAGATGCACCGCTGTATCAGCCAGAAAAATGGCACTTTCGGCATCATGCCAAAAGTGCCATTTTCAGCCGATATGTTTTGGCGGCCGATATATCGGTGCATCCCTAGTTGACATTAAGTCCTAATGCTTTCCCCTAGGACAATAACACGCCCAGGGGTCTTACCTTTCGCCCAGATGCCTCTATGCCTTCCTGCAGCCTGCGTGACATTTCATCGGCGAGGCTGTCCTCCTCGGAGTTCATGGTAGAACCTTCAACCGGTTCCTGCTCTGCAGAGGTCGAACGTTTGGGTTCCACGTCCCTCTCCTCTTCATCCAGCTCTCGGCTTCGTCTCAGGGAGGCGTATAGCTGAGCGGTGACTTCGGAAGAAGCGGCGCGTCGGATGGTGGAAGGGGAGAAGAGGGCAGGTGGAGGCGAGGAGGGGTTAGTGAAGGAACGGTGAGGAGATGGAGGCGAGGACAGAGGAAGGGGCTCTATACCGCTGAGAAGAGAAGCATCTCGTAGTGAGAAGGCATGAGGGAGCGCCATGGAATGGAAAGGGCCAGACCTGGAGAGGAGAGAAGGAATTTCATTGACTTTGACGTTCAGCATGAAAACTCCAACACAACAAATAAACAGTCAAAGCTGGAAGTAGAACTGTGGTCTACAACCAAATATACACATATAATGCAGCATGACAAGGAAGGTTATATGGTGTTGATTGCCAAACAGGTACATGTGATCTGAGCATCAGCACGGCTCTTTCCCCACTTCCTGTACTCGTGTCACCACTGCAGCTGAGTCAGCAAAATGCTGTGTTGTCACCCTACGACATGGCCGTGTTTCCTAGAACTATGGCTCGGAGCAATGACATCATCCTAGTAAACACGGATAAGCTCCTCGCTACACCAGGCCACTAGATCACACTGAGGAGCATAGAAAATTCCTTTGCCTTTGTGCAATACGGTGCCCAATGAGCATGCATGGCAGCACAATGCGGCATGCAGCAACACACTGGCGTGCATTGTCGCTCCAGCGTGGTCCGAGTCTCATGAGACTTCCAGATCCTCCATGTTGTCAGCATCCCCAGAGAACGCTCAATGACGTTGCCTTCTGGAACAGGGGTGGGCAACTCCGGCTCTTCAGGTGCTGTTGAACTACAAACCCCATGAGGCACTGCAAGGCTGACACAGTTACAGGAATGACTCCCAGAGGCAGGATGGGATTTGCAGGTAAACCACAGCTGGAGTTGCCCATTCCTGCTTTATAGGATACCTGTAATTGTAAGCCAGGGGTGGCCAACCTCGGATTTCCAGCTGCTGTTGAATTACAAGTCCCAGGAGGTATTGCAGGGCTCACAGTTACAGGCCTGACTCCCAGAGGCATGTTGGGATGTGCAGTTAAAGCACAGCCAGAGGGCCGGGCTTGCCCACCGCTGATCTAGAATATATTTTACTTCTTTTTTTCTCCCTTTTAAAAAAAAAAAAAAAAAAAAGTATTCTTTATTGGGGTTGGGAGCTACAAAAGAACAAGGCCTCATGCAAGGTTGGCTTTAAACAGGACTATGGACTTCCCGTGTAACAACGCTGATTGGCCCATTTAATTACATTAAATACATTTAATAAATAAAAGTTTATGGCTGCGCCTGCGACAATGGCGTTGTCTCATGGGTGTACTTTATAGAGAAGAAAGCACAGAAGAGAGACGAGGGCTCCCCCTGCTGGCCACAATTATGGTATTTTTTACTCTCATATCAGCCCGGTAATATATATACCGTAAAAATCATAAGTAAATAGAAATGCAAAACCACCGAGATATCTTTCTTTACAGTACATAAGTCATGAACCCGGTTAGAACACTGTGAGAATATTGGGTGAAAGTGGTGTGAATCATGTGTGCAAACATTCATAAATAGACCCCTTTATGTTCTGCCTTGTGGTGACAACATTACAGGGAGAGGTCCACTTAGAGAAAAGAAATAAGTGAACACGTAGAAAAAAAATGAGCATTTCTTATCTTTATTAGCAACACACTGACTGTGATCGGGGTGGAAGAGGAAGGAAGAAAGGAAGAAGGAAGGGAGGAAGAAGAAAAGAAAGGAGAGAAAGGGAGGGAGGAAGAAAGGAGAGAAAGGGAGGAGGGAAGAAGAAAAGGAGAGAAAAGGGAGGAAGAAAAGGAGAGAAAAGGGAGGAAGAAAAGGAGAGAAAAGGGAGGAAGAAAGGAGAGAAAAGGGAGGAAGAAAGGAGAGAAAAGGGAGGAAGAAAGGAGAGAAAAGGGAGGAAGAAAGGAGAAGAAAGGAGAGAAAGGGAGGGAGAGAGGAAGAAAGGAGAGAAAGGGAGGGAGAGAGGAAGAAAGGAGAGAAAGGGAGGGAGGGAGGAAGAAAGGAGAAAAGGGAAGAGGGAGGAAGAAAGGAGAGAAAAGGGAGGAGGGAGGAAGAAAGGAGAGAAAAAGGAGGGGGAGGAAGAAGAAAAGGAGAGAAAGAAAGGGAGGGAGGGAGGGAGGGAGGAAGAAAGGAAAGGAGAACAAAATGATCGGCACCCCCTATAAATGGAGGCACAGTGTGTGGATGGGCTGCACTGTGATAGACTCCCTCTGTGCTATGAATGGGGCGCTGTGGCTTAGTTGGTTAATGTGCCTGTCTAGTAAACAGGGAGATCCTGAGTTGGAATCTCAGCAGTGCTTTTATTATATTCTTCCCATACAATAACTGATCTCCCATCTCAGTGACAGAACCAATACAGTGCTCGGCTGTGTTCAGGAGTTGCCGAGTAAATATTGGAGGCCGGATCCTCACTGGGAGTGTTTTTTTGCAGATGATATAATGGAAGGACACATTGTGAATCTCCTTAGCAGGTTTGCCATCAGGCTGATCCCATTTTATGGCTAACATGATAGACACCAATTGTATTCTATTGCTTCTCTAAGAACTCATTGGCACCGGCTTCCCACCCTTTTGGTGTCCCACCTCTCATACCTGAAATGGTAGTGTGGCCGAGCGGTCTAAGGCGAAGCTGTAGTTTTATAGTCTTAGAGTACGGTGTGCCCATGTGTGCCCCATCTTAGAGTACGGTGTGCCCATGCTGGTGTCCACAGACCACAGGAAAGAGGTAGCGTGGCCGAGCGGTCTAAGGCGCTGGATTTAGGCTCCAGTCTCTCTGGAGGCGTG
This sequence comes from Nanorana parkeri, assembly GCF_000935625.1. Classification (NCBI taxonomy): domain Eukaryota; kingdom Metazoa; phylum Chordata; class Amphibia; order Anura; family Dicroglossidae; genus Nanorana; species Nanorana parkeri. The sequence continues at coordinate 11,965 of NW_017307052.1, read as the reverse complement.
GGTTCGAATCCCACCGCTGCCAATAATTTGTTTTTCAAATGTGTTCTAACAACTTGCTGCACACACCGCTCTTAGTTTATTATATGGCCAGAGGCCGCGGAACTGCTACAGGGGATGGCCAGAGGCTGCGGACCCACTGCAGGACACCACGAGAAGCCTGGTATCTACTACAGGGAATGGCCGGAGGCTGCGGACCCACTGCAGGACACCACCAGAAGCCTGGGACCTACTACAGGGAATGGCCGAAGGCTGCTGACCTACTGCAGGACACCACCAGAAGCCTGGTATCTACTACAGAGAATGGCCAGAGGCCGCGGGCCTACTACAGGGGATGGCCGGGAGGCCGCTGACTCACCCCAATGCCTACTTTTGCTTGCCTGCTATGTGTACTGTGCTCATAAGGTTATTCTAGTTGTAAGAAGTTTAGCATAACTGCACGTTTGCCAACTTCTGCTCAACCATAATGATATCTGCCAAGATGGTAGCGTGGCCGAGCGGTCTAAGGCGCTGGATTTAGGCTCCAGTCTCTCTGGAGGCGTGGGTTCGAATCCCACCGCTGCCAATACTTTGTTTTCCACATGCATTCTAAGAACTTGCTGCCCACACCGCTCTTCTGTTATGAGCTGATGCCCTGTAGGAGATGGACAGAGACTAAGTCTGGCTAAGGTCAGAGTTTTGTGTGAATAATGGCAAAAACAAACGTTCCTAATACATTTTCCTTTCAGGTCAAATGTATTAGGGATGTAATACCACATTATGGCCACTAGATGGAGCGGAGTTGCATAGGAAATTAGTATTTCCTTCCTCAGCTCCATCTAGTGGCCACAATGCAGTATTACATCAGAATACATTCGACCTGAAAAGAAAATGTGTGTGATTCTGCCATTATTCACACAAATTGAGTGATTACAGATACTCGCAGGGTCCCCTGTTTATAGCTAGAAGTGAAGAGGTTAAAAAAAAAAAAAAAAAGCTCCAGCAGTTCCGCTGCAGTGAAACTACAAATTGCATATGCATCTGCCTCTGGGAGTCATGCCTGTCAGAGTCTAATGGGATTTGTAGTTGCACCACAGCTGGAGGGTTGGAGGTTGCCTACCCCTGCTTTAGTGTCTACGGTCAACCTGCTATGTGTACTATGACGGTGGGGTTATGTTCATGCAGTGTGTGTGTGTGTGTGTGTGTGTGTGTGTGTGTGTGTGGTATGATGATATAGGGCCCATTCACACCACATCCAGATTACCTCCAGACCAGACAAGACTGTTTCTGGTCTGAACCTATGTATCCCTATGCTTTTTCTGGCCTCTGTTCCCACCAGCGCAGTCCGTTCCGCACCAGACCAGAAAAATACTGCTTGTCCTATTTTGTCTGGTCTGGAATGTACTGGAACGCATCAAAAACGCATGAAACGCACCTGTAAGACCATTTTAACATGTTTTTTTTTTTACATTCCAATTGCGGCAAAAATGCAATGCACTATGTTCCAGATCTGGTCCATAAAATGGTGTGAAGCCAGTCTTGGTCCGTACAAGACGTTTGCTCCCCTGTGCCGCAGTCTCAGCAACCCTGACAGATTGGTAGCGTGGCCGAGCGGTCTAAGGCGCTGGATTAAGGCTCCAGTCTCTTCGGAGGCGTGGGTTCGAATCCCACCGCTGCCAAACATTTGTTTTTCCAATGTGTCCTAACAACTTGCTGCCCACACTGCTCTTAGTTTATTATATGGCCAGAGGCCGCGGACCTGCTCAGAGGCCGCGTACCTACTGCAGGATATCACCAGAAGCCTGGTATCTACTACAGGGAATGGCCGGAGGCTGCTGACCTACTGCAGGACACCACCAGAAGCCTGGTATCTACTACAGGGGATGGCCAGAGGCTGCGGACCTACTCCCAGGACACCACCAGAAGCCTGGTATCTACTACAAGGAATGGCCGGAGGCTGCTGACCTACTGCAGGACACCACCGAATCCCACCGCTGCCAAATACTTTGTTTTCCAAATGTGTTCTAACAACTTGCTGTACACACCGCTCTTATGTTACGAGCCGACACCGTGTAGGAGATGGTCATGGCCGGCAAGCATTAGTTTTGTCTGAATACTGGCATATACGGACGTTCCTCAAACATTTTGTATTCAGAAAATATATAAAGAACGTTAGTTTTTGCCGTTATTTGCACACAGCACAGATTTTCGCAGGGTGCCCAGTTTATAGAGTACGGTGTGCCCATGTGTGCCCCATCTTAGAGTACGGTGTGCCCATGCTGGTGTCCACAGACCACAGGAAAGAGGTAGCGTGGCCGAGCGGTCTAAGGCGCTGGATTTAGGCTCCAGTCTCTCCGGAGGCGTGGTTTCGAATCCCACCGCTGCCAGGAACTCCTTTTTATTGGCTTATTAAAGAGATCTGCTAATATACCGATCAATAATATTGATCAAATACAACCAGTTCACCGCAACACCTCCCTGCCGGCATATAGACATTGCCCCCGAGGGGTGGCCCCAACGCTGGATGTGCGCGTATATAAGTCATTCGGCCCGCTGCTCTATGGGCTGTACTCTGGGGGTAGCCAAACTCCGCCCCTCCAGCTGTGCTGAAGCTGCAAATCCCATGATGCAGCTCTCTGGGAGTCGTGGCTGTGAGAATCTTGCAATGCCTCATGGGATTTGTAGTTCCACCACAGCTGGAGGGCCAAAGTTTGGCTACCCCTGGTGTACTCACTAGCACTCTCCAAGCACAGTGACCAAACCGACACTGACACATGCCAGTCACTTATTTTTACGATTGGGAGTGGGGGGAGAGGATGAGCTCTCGATCATGTGATCACTAGGGCAGCCAATGGCAGTGATCACATGATTGGAAGCGCATTACCACCGGTGTCAGTGAGAGCTCAGTAATGTGACTGCGGTCATTGGCTGGCCTAGCGGTCACTTTTTACGGCTCCAGATCATGTGACCATTAGGCCAGCCAAGGAGAGATTGCATTACCGAGCTGCCACCGACACCAGTGGAAATGGGATCCTAGTCATGTGCTCATTGCTATTGACTGTCCTGGTGGTCACATGATCAGCAGCCCAGTTCCACCAGTATTAGTGCAAGCTCGGTAATGTGATCGCTGTCATTGGCTGTCCTGGTGGTCACATGATCAGCAGCCCAGTTCCGCCAGTATTAGTGCAAGCTCGGTAATGTGATCGCTGTCATTGGCTGTCCTGGTGGTCACATGATCAGAAGCCCAGTTCCACCAGTATTAGTGCAAGCTCGGTAATGTGATCGCTGTCATTAGCGGTCCTTGAGGTCACATGATCAGCAGCCCATCCCACAGTTTCCCGAACATAAAAAAGGGCCGTCAGCTGTCAGTGGCGGCTCGGTCACTGTCCTGGGAGGGCGCTAGTGAGTACACTCTCAGTACAGAGGAGCGGGACAGGGGTTAAAGTTAATTTCCACTTCTGCAGACAAATGTGAGACCCCCAACGATATGTTTGTTATGTGTTCCCACTCACACACATATACAGAAAAAGAATACAAAACACTATTCCTACCTTTCAGATGTCTCTGTGTAGTCCTCAGAGATTCTCCGTCCAATTTCCAAGTGACAGGAAACTGTCTGTCCCCACAGAGAGACCAGGGACAGACTGTGCTTCCTCTCATTAACATTCAATGCTTCTAGATCTTTAATCAGTCAGAGTTCAAATCCTAGTTCACGACTGATAATGAGATCTGCCAGCACCGTACAGACAGGGTTCATTAGGTTAAACTACATGTCAGCAGCAATTATCAAATATTTTTTAAGCTATGCGATGTGATGGGGGACATGTAACAAATATAAAAATGTATGAAAAAGTGGAAATCGCCTTTAAGGCCCCCCCCCTCGGGGTTATGTGTATATGGCTGCAGGGAGGTGTTATGGTGAACTGGTTCTATTTGGAATATTACAGCTAGGTACAGAAGCAGAACTCTTCTAGGGACAATAAAAAAGAGTTCCTGGCAGCAGTGGGATTCGAAACCACGCCTCCGAAGAGACTGGAGCCTTAATCCAGCGCCTTAGACCGCTCGGCCACGCTACCAACCTGTTAGGGGATGCGAAGACTCCAGCACAGGCGAGCAAACGTCTTGTGCAGACCAAGACTGGCTTCACACCATTTTCCGGACCAGATCTGGAACATAGTGCATTGCATTTTTGCCGCAATTGGAATGTAAAAAAAAAACAACTTTAAATGGTCTTACAGGTGCGTTTCGTGCGTTTTTGATGAGTTCCAGTACATTGCAGACCAGACAAAAATAGGACAAGCAGTATATTTCTGGTCTGGTGCGGAATGGACTGCGCTGGTGGGCAGAGGCCAGAAAAAAGCATAGGGATACATAGGTTCAGACCAGAAACAGTCTTGTCTGGTCTGGAGGTAATCTTGATGTGGTGTGAATGGGCCCTATATCATCATACCAAACACACACACACACACACACACGCTGCATGAACATAACCCCACCGTGATAGTACACATAGCAGGTTGACCGTAGACACTAAAGCAGGGGTAGGCACCCTCCACCCCCCCAGCTGTGGTGCAACTACAAATCCCATTAGGCATTACAAGACTCTGACAGCCACAGGCATGACTCCCAGAGGCAGATGCATATGCAATTTGTAGTTTCACTGCAGCGGAACTGCTGGAGCTTTTTTTTTTTTTTAACCTCTTCACTAAGTCTAGCTATAAACAGGGCACCCTGCGAGTATCTGTAATCACTCAATTTGTGTGAATAATGGCAAAATCACACACATTTTCTTTTCAGGTCGAATGTATTCTGATGTAATACTGCGTTGTGGCCACTAGATGGAGCTGAGGAAATAAATACTCAAGTCCTATGCAGCTCCGCTCCATCTAGTGGCCATAATGTGGTATTACATCCCTAATACATTTGACCTGAAAGGAAAATGTATTAGGAACGTTTGTTTTTGCCATTATTCACACAAAACTCTGACCTTAGCCAGACTTAGTCTCTGTCCATCTGCTATAGGGCATCAGCTCATAACATAAGAGAGGTGTGCAGCAAGTTCTTAGAAAGCATTTGGAAAACAAACTATTGGCAGCGGTGGGATTCAAACCCACGCCTCCAGAGAGACTGGAGCCTAAATCCAGCGCCTTAGACCGCTCGGCCACGCTACCATCTTGGTTGTGGGTGGACACCACATGGGTGGGAAGCCCGTGCCACCGAGTTGTTAGAAAACAATTGTATTCTACTGTTTCTCTATTATGTTAGCCATAAAATGGGATCAGCATAAAAACATTCCCAGTGAGGATCCATCTCACACCATCTCCCGCCGCGTGCCTGCCGTCTCTCACCATCTCCCACCGCGTGCCTGCCGCCTCTCACCATCTCCCACCGCGTGCCTGCAGTCTCTCACCATCTCCCACGGCGTGCCTGCCGCCTCTCACTATCTCCCACGACGTGCCAGCAGTCTCTCACCATCTCCCACCGCGTGCCTGCCGCCTCTCACCATCTCCCACGGCGTGCCTGTCGCCTCTCACCATCTCCCAAAGCGTGCCTGCAGTCCCTAAACCATGCATGGCATCATCTCTTAAAATAAGAGTAGAATGTACAGAAAGAATTTCAAACACATTTGGAAAACTAAGTACTTGGCAGCGGTGGGATTCGAACCCACGCCTCCGAAGAGACTGGAGCCTTAATCCAGCGCCTTAGACCGCTCGGCCACGCTACCTCCTTGACAACGGAGCGGGTGACAGGAGGGTGTAGGGCGGTTTCCCACGCGTTCGTACTCAAGGAAAAACCGCCCAGATGGGAACCATGCACATTGAAAATAATGGCATTTCCCTGTTTGAGCTTTTTTTCCGCGAGCACGAAAGCGCGGAAAAACGCCCAGGTGTGAACCCAGCCTTAGCGGGTCCCAGGCTTCTGGTGGTGTCCTGCAGTAGGTCGGCAGCCTCTGGCCATCCCCTGTAGTAGATACCAGGCTTCTGGTGGTGTCCTGCAGTAGGTCGGCAGCCTCTGGCCATCCCCTGTAGTAGGTCCCAGGCTTCTGGTGGTGTCCTGCAGTAGGTCGGCAGCCTCTGCCCATCCCCTGTAGTAGATACCAGGCTTCTGGTGATATCCTGCAGTAGGTACGCGGCCTCGGAGCAGGTCCGCGGCCTCTGGCCATATAATAAACTAAGAGCGGTGTGGGCAGCAAGTTGTTAGAACACATCTGAAAAACAAATGTTGGCAGCAGTGGGATTCGAACCCACGCCTCCAGAGAGACTGGGGCCTTAATCCAGCGCCTTAGACCGCTCGGCAACACTACCTCTTTCATATGGACTGTGGACATAGGAAAGAGGTAGGGCACAGCGTACTCTAAGACTATAGAACATCAGCTTCAATTGACATTGTACTGTCACCCCAGCACACCAAGCAATGTGACTATAAAAGTAGACATTGAGTGTGCTGTGTGGTATCAGTACATTCTATATCATTGTATTAGGTGATACGTGCTGTATGAACCATCTATACAGGAGTATGGCAGGGGAGATCAGACTAAAGTCTCATGCTGTGCGACTCATCTGGACAGCACACAGCAAGAAAAAATACCATTTTTTCCTCTCTATACATACAGAGTACACAATACAAATAATATCCAAGCCCAATTAAACATTCAGATTAATACAATACCATACATACATATATATATATATATATATCAGGGGCACCAAAACAAAAGGCGTGCAATGTATTATAGTGAATCACCACCGTCTTTACATATATAACACTGGTGACCACCGGCACTCACCCAGCTGCCTCCTCTCTCTCGGTGTTGACACTGTAACGTCTCCTCTTCTTTAAAACCCGCCTGCGGGACCGCCATCCGTTCGACGTCACTCTCCCGCGACCGACCGACCGACCGCCGCCAACAGCTTCACCATAGCAACCCTCACCAACTTCCCTTTTTCCGTGCCGCCATCTTGGTACACCCTATCCGCTCCTTCTTCAGCTCTCAAAAACGGGTTTGCGCGCGCACAGGATTGGAGACAAGCAGCGTGCTGTGTGTTTTTTACTTTTTTAACCTTTTTTTAAATTTTTTTTCAATAGTTAGCGTTGCTCTCGAGTAACAGAGCAGTTATCGCCATCTTTACTGCTGGAAATACCCTGCTTATTCCCAGGAAGTGGAAGGAGTCACGTGAGAGGCTGGCCGTATTCTGGTCCCGGAAGAGCTGAGAGAGGCTGTAGGGTGAGCTGTTTGTTACTGTGGTTTCAATATAAATAATAGCTGTGACGTTGATAATGTTTATGAGCCCTCATGTATTATTATTTCAATGATGTATTTTTATTTCCTTTTGTGTCACATTTATTGTGTTCCCCCTAAATACATGTTACATTGGCCCCCAGTTCCCTGTGTGTTACATTAACACAGTGGTTCCTCCCCCCACCATGTATGTCACTACAGGAGGTACAAGCTATTCGATCTCTTCGACTGTTCAGATACTTATAGCTGGCGGGTAGCAGCGTTGTGGCATTTGGTGATGCCCTTTAAACTGTGCTTAAATTTTGCATTCTGAGTTCCATTAGATATCCCTTTACTTCCTGTCCAATAGCCAGAACAGGAAGTGGAAGGAAATCACTCCAAAGTGAGGAGTGATCACTATGAACTAGTGTCCCCTTTGGAAGATTTCCCATCTATTCCTGTTCTGGTGATAAATCAAAATGTGGAGTTTTCTCTCACGTTCACACTCGGTGATAACTGGGACCAGGATAAAGTAAAAGCCCCATCAAAGCACAGACGGCGCTGGCTGCATTGCATTTCCTTTACTAGCCAGAATAGTCCTTGTGTGCCCCCCCTGAAACTAGATTCACCTCCCAGCATGGCTGCCGACACACAGCTGTCTGATGTGGTGAAGCTTCCATCGCTCACCCAGCAAGGAGCGGAGTTTATGATGGAGATTAATGTCACCGTGTTATTACATTATTTGTGGTTTCTAAGTAACTGAAGTTTTTTTCCTCCTTCCTAACCAGATGACGATTCACAACCTGTACGTGTTCGACCGCAACGGCATATGTCTGCACTACAGCGAGTGGAACCGCCGGAAACAGGCCGGCATATCCAAAGATGAGGTGACGTCACTGAGATCCAATGTCTCTCTCCTCCCTCTCCTATCACGTTTGTTACCTCCCCTCCCCCGTGTCCCGGCCCCCTGTCCCCGCTGCTGGCTCCCTGTACCTGCACGTCTCTCTCTCTGTCCCTGCCACTCGCTCTCTCTCTCTCGGTCCCTGCCGCTCGCTCTCTCTCGCGGTCCCTGCCGCTCGCTCGCTCTCTCTCGGTCCCTGCCGCTCGCTCGCTCTCTCTCGGTCCCTGCCGCTCGCTCGCTCTCTCTCGGTCCCTGCCGCTCGCTCGCTCTCTCTCGGTCCCTGCCGCTCGCTCGCTCTCTCTCGGTCCCTGCCGCTCGCTCGCTCTCTCTCGGTCCCTGCCGCTCGCTCGCTCTCTCTCGGTCCCTGCCGCTCGCTCGCTCTCTCTCGGTCCCTGCCGCTCGCTCGCTCTCTCTCGGTCCCTGCCGCTCGCTCGCTCTCTCTCGGTCCCTGCCGCTCGCTCGCTCTCTCTCGGTCCCTGCCGCTCGCTCGCTCTCTCTCGGTCCCTGCCGCTCGCTCGCTCTCTCTCGGTCCCTGCCGCTCGCTCGCTCTCTCTCGGTCCCTGCCGCTCGCTCGCTCTCTCTCGGTCCCTGCCGCTCGCTCGCTCTCTCTCGGTCCCTGCCGCTCGCTCGCTCTCTCTCGGTCCCTGCCGCTCGCTCGCTCTCTCTCGGTCCCTGCCGCTCGCTCGCTCTCTCTCGGTCCCTGCCGCTCGCTCGCTCTCTCTCGGTCCCTGCCGCTCGCTCGCTCTCTCTCGGTCCCTGCCGCTCGCTCGCTCTCTCTCGGTCCCTGCCGCTCGCTCGCTCTCTCTCGGTCCCTGCCGCTCGCTCGCTCTCTCTCGGTCCCTGCCGCTCGCTCGCTCTCTCTCGGTCCCTGCCGCTCGCTCGCTCTCTCTCGGTCCCTGCCGCTCGCTCGCTCTCTCTCGGTCCCTGCCGCTCGCTCGCTCTCTCTCGGTCCCTGCCGCTCGCTCGCTCTCTCTCGGTCCCTGCCGCTCGCTCGCTCTCTCTCGGTCCCTGCCGCTCGCTCGCTCTCTCTCGGTCCCTGCCGCTCGCTCGCTCTCTCTCGGTCCCTGCCGCTCGCTCGCTCTCTCTCGGTCCCTGCCGCTCGCTCGCTCTCTCTCGGTCCCTGCCGCTCGCTCGCTCTCTCTCGGTCCCTGCCGCTCGCTCGCTCTCTCTCGGTCCCTGCCGCTCGCTCGCTCTCTCTCGGTCCCTGCCGCTCGCTCGCTCTCTCTCGGTCCCTGCCGCTCGCTCGCTCTCTCTCGGTCCCTGCCGCTCGCTCGCTCTCTCTCGGTCCCTGCCGCTCGCTCGCTCTCTCTCGGTCCCTGCCGCTCGCTCGCTCTCTCTCGGTCCCTGCCGCTCGCTCGCTCTCTCTCGGTCCCTGCCGCTCGCTCGCTCTCTCTCGGTCCCTGCCGCTCGCTCGCTCTCTCTCGGTCCCTGCCGCTCGCTCGCTCTCTCTCGGTCCCTGCCGCTCGCTCGCTCTCTCTCGGTCCCTGCCGCTCGCTCGCTCTCTCTCGGTCCCTGCCGCTCGCTCGCTCTCTCTCGGTCCCTGCCGCTCGCTCGCTCTCTCTCGGTCCCTGCCGCTCGCTCGCTCTCTCTCGGTCCCTGCCGCTCGCTCGCTCTCTCTCGGTCCCTGCCGCTCGCTCGCTCTCTCTCGGTCCCTGCCGCTCGCTCGCTCTCTCTCGGTCCCTGCCGCTCGCTCGCTCTCTCTCGGTCCCTGCCGCTCGCTCGCTCTCTCTCGGTCCCTGCCGCTCGCTCGCTCTCTCTCGGTCCCTGCCGCTCGCTCGCTCTCTCTCGGTCCCTGCCGCTCGCTCGCTCTCTCTCGGTCCCTGCCGCTCGCTCGCTCTCTCTCGGTCCCTGCCGCTCGCTCGCTCTCTCTCGGTCCCTGCCGCTCGCTCGCTCTCTCTCGGTCCCTGCCGCTCGCTCGCTCTCTCTCGGTCCCTGCCGCTCGCTCGCTCTCTCTCGGTCCCTGCCGCTCGCTCGCTCTCTCTCGGTCCCTGCCGCTCGCTCGCTCTCTCTCGGTCCCTGCCGCTCGCTCGCTCTCTCTCGGTCCCTGCCGCTCGCTCGCTCTCTCTCGGTCCCTGCCGCTCGCTCGCTCTCTCTCGGTCCCTGCCGCTCGCTCGCTCTCTCTCGGTCCCTGCCGCTCGCTCGCTCTCTCTCGGTCCCTGCCGCTCGCTCGCTCTCTCTCGGTCCCTGCCGCTCGCTCGCTCTCTCTCGGTCCCTGCCGCTCGCTCGCTCTCTCTCGGTCCCTGCCGCTCGCTCGCTCTCTCTCGGTCCCTGCCGCTCGCTCGCTCTCTCTCGGTCCCTGCCGCTCGCTCGCTCTCTCTCGGTCCCTGCCGCTCGCTCGCTCTCTCTCGGTCCCTGCCGCTCGCTCGCTCTCTCTCGGTCCCTGCCGCTCGCTCGCTCTCTCTCGGTCCCTGCCGCTCGCTCGCTCTCTCTCGGTCCCTGCCGCTCGCTCGCTCTCTCTCGGTCCCTGCCGCTCGCTCGCTCTCTCTCGGTCCCTGCCGCTCGCTCGCTCTCTCTCGGTCCCTGCCGCTCGCTCGCTCTCTCTCGGTCCCTGCCGCTCGCTCGCTCTCTCTCGGTCCCTGCCGCTCGCTCGCTCTCTCTCGGTCCCTGCCGCTCGCTCGCTCTCTCTCGGTCCCTGCCGCTCGCTCGCTCTCTCTCGGTCCCTGCCGCTCGCTCGCTCTCTCTCGGTCCCTGCCGCTCGCTCGCTCTCTCTCGGTCCCTGCCGCTCGCTCGCTCTCTCTCGGTCCCTGCCGCTCGCTCGCTCTCTCTCGGTCCCTGCCGCTCGCTCGCTCTCTCTCGGTCCCTGCCGCTCGCTCGCTCTCTCTCGGTCCCTGCCGCTCGCTCGCTCTCTCTCGGTCCCTGCCGCTCGCTCGCTCTCTCTCGGTCCCTGCCGCTCGCTCGCTCTCTCTCGGTCCCTGCCGCTCGCTCGCTCTCTCTCGGTCCCTGCCGCTCGCTCGCTCTCTCTCGGTCCCTGCCGCTCGCTCGCTCTCTCTCGGTCCCTGCCGCTCGCTCGCTCTCTCTCGGTCCCTGCCGCTCGCTCGCTCTCTCTCGGTCCCTGCCGCTCGCTCGCTCTCTCTCGGTCCCTGCCGCTCGCTCGCTCTCTCTCGGTCCCTGCCGCTCGCTCGCTCTCTCTCGGTCCCTGCCGCTCGCTCGCTCTCTCTCGGTCCCTGCCGCTCGCTCGCTCTCTCTCGGTCCCTGCCGCTCGCTCGCTCTCTCTCGGTCCCTGCCGCTCGCTCGCTCTCTCTCGGTCCCTGCCGCTCGCTCGCTCTCTCTCGGTCCCTGCCGCTCGCTCGCTCTCTCTCGGTCCCTGCCGCTCGCTCGCTCTCTCTCGGTCCCTGCCGCTCGCTCGCTCTCTCTCGGTCCCTGCCGCTCGCTCGCTCTCTCTCGGTCCCTGCCGCTCGCTCGCTCTCTCTCGGTCCCTGCCGCTCGCTCGCTCTCTCTCGGTCCCTGCCGCTCGCTCGCTCTCTCTCGGTCCCTGCCGCTCGCTCGCTCTCTCTCGGTCCCTGCCGCTCGCTCGCTCTCTCTCGGTCCCTGCCGCTCGCTCGCTCTCTCTCGGTCCCTGCCGCTCGCTCGCTCTCTCTCGGTCCCTGCCGCTCGCTCGCTCTCTCTCGGTCCCTGCCGCTCGCTCGCTCTCTCTCGGTCCCTGCCGCTCGCTCGCTCTCTCTCGGTCCCTGCCGCTCGCTCGCTCTCTCTCGGTCCCTGCCGCTCGCTCGCTCTCTCTCGGTCCCTGCCGCTCGCTCGCTCTCTCTCGGTCCCTGCCGCTCGCTCGCTCTCTCTCGGTCCCTGCCGCTCGCTCTCTCTCTCTCTGCCCCTGCTCGCTCTCTCTCTCTCCCTCTCTCTCTCTCTCTCTCTGTCCCTGCTCTCTCTCTCTC
>NW_017307051.1:812828-816870 GCF_000935625.1 Nanorana parkeri | reverse complement strand
TAACGCCACTTAGCTTCCAGGCACTTTGTTCTCCAAGCCCTCCATTTTACTAGTAAGAATGCATAAATACTTGAATGTGATGTTTAAATTAAAGCAAGCAGAGAGGTAAACTGTGTGGTATAATGTGAGCCCATGGAAAGACAGTTCTAGAGATAGAAGAAAATCAAGAAAATGCACCCACTGGGATCTAGCTCCTTCTTGGCAGCTGCAAACAAGTCAAAGCAAACATTTCATTTAAATATTTAATAATTTAAAATACACAGAAATATTATTTATCCACTTTTACCCATGAAAAGGTTTGAAAATTATGTAATTTGACCATTTGGCTCCAGTGGTACACATTATTTTTCTTAATGTTCCTCTTAGGTTCCAGAAACCCTGCCTGTTATATAACACTTACCTCCTTGTAGGGTCTTTTGAGCAATGTATGATGTGGCATAAGCACAGGTGTAGCTTAAGTTAAAAGAGCATGACGCACCTAAAAAGGTTGCAGTGGGCTAAGAGAAAAAAAACTCCTATATAACTTCCTACAGAAATCTAAGTGTAGAGGGGATTCTTAAGGCATAGCCAGGCTCTCTAAGACAGTAAGCCTTGACAGAAAACCATTGGCCTCATTGTTAGCCATTGTTAGCAGTGTGTCTGCTGTCCCCTTGCTGGCCACTGTGCCCTAGTTTGCTTAGATATTTAAGGACCAGACACATCTCCCCACCCAGCTCAGCTCTTAGCAACCTGGGAAGCTCTTGACAGCATCCTGCCGAGCTCCTGGCAACCAGTAATGTCACTGGTTGCCAGGAGCAACCAGTCACTGGTTGCCAGGGGGCGAAAGGGAAAGAAAAAGCAGTCTTAGGAAAGACAAAGGCCATCAGGGATCAGGGAATGTAGCAAGATGGAGTAAGCATTGCAGAATACATAACACAATAAAACCAAAATCCTATCTGCTCAATTATGTGTACCATTTTAGAAAACATCGCTGGTTCATTTTGAATGGATATTCACATCGCACCTAAATCAAAATATGAGTGCTGGAAATGAAGCATATAAAGTATATTTGTATTTATTATTGTTATGTATTTTTCTCAATATAAAAACTAATGCTATGAGCACATTTACTTTCATTGTACTATAATTTTCTAAAGGTGCGCAAAGCTCTTTTCTTTTTTTTCTGTGCGAGTAATTGACCAAGCTGAAGTATGTCCTTGTGACTTATGCATTATTACCATTGTTTAGTACAATGCCACACTGGGTAATTTACTTTACGCTGCGTTAGAGAGTGCAATGCTGCCACCTGGTGAAACTTGTCATCAGATGTCATAATTCCAGTATTACAAAAACAGTCTCATAGCATGTATTAGAAGAATCAGCTGTTGTTATATGCAGAGGCACAGCCATGATTTCAAACGTTATGAAATTATGCATTAACCTCTTGCCGTCCGCCCGTAGTAAAAAAACAGACGGACGGCACTGCTGTATCTGCGGGTTGCCGTCTCCAGACGGCAATTTTTTTCTGCTCGCGCGCGCCCCCTAGCGGGCACGCACGGGCAGAAAAGACCCGATCAGTGCACACACCCGTTACCGGGTGTTACACATATAGGCGATCAGCGGGTCCATAGCCCGCCGATCTCCTATATGTGCTCGTTCGCGGCACCCCCTCCCCCCCTCCACTGCCCCATCTTGGATCCCGGGACCGGCTCCGAGGGCGTCAGGAGGAGGAGGACGGGAGATCAGCTCCTTGCTGATCCCCGTCCGGGCTGTGAATGCAGAAGTGATGTGTGTTACATCACTTCCGCATTCACCTGTCAGTCATCTGGAGAGAGAAGAAGCTGATAAAGCAGATCTCTGCTTTATCAGCTTCTTTTGGGGTCCATAGGTGATATTAGGGGTCCTAGAGACCCCTAATATCTCCATAAAGAGGACCTGTCAGTGTGCCTTTGCTATTATATAGGGGGTTGTTATCCCCCTATATAATAGCAATAACAATAAGTGCAAAAAAAAAAAAAAATATAAATAAAAAAAAAGAAAAGTAACACATAAAAAAATAAAATAAAATAAAAGCCACATATAAAAAAAGGGGAAAAAACCCCCCCAAAATGTTTAACTCCCCCACCCCCACGTTTACGCGCCTATAAACGTAAATACGCGTCCGGTGCCCCAGCGCGCAAAAATTACAATTGCGCTACACATGTTACATATCGCCGCGAACGTCGCAGTGAGAGCAATCATTTTAGGGCCATCAATCACTGATAACACTAAACTGATGAGCGGTAACAGCTTTTAAAGCGTCGCCTATGGCCAATTTTGGGTATTATCGTTTTTTGAGGTTTCGCGCGCGCACGCAATTTTAAGGCTTGACATGTTTAGTGTCTTTTTACCCGACGTGGCCCCATCTTTTATATTTTACCAAAAAATTGGGTAATAATAAATGTTTTATCATTTAATATAGGGGAAACTGTTTTTTTTTTTCAATTTCGGTAATTTTTCCTTAATATAGTAAAAAAATAAAACCCCCAGTGGTGAATAAATACCACCAAAAGAAAGCTCTATCTGTCCCCAAAAAAGGGTATAAAATTAATTTCAGTACAGCGCTGCATGACGGAATAAATGTCAGTTAAAGTACCGCAGCGCTGAATACTGAAAAATGGCCTGGATGGGAAGGGGGTTTAACACCGCGGATGTCAACTGGTTAAACATTTTCCATTTCAGTCCCATTTCCACTATATATCTTGCTAGTATTGCATGGTCCAAAGTATAGCAAGATTCCAGATTCCAGATAGTTGATATCATGTGGGTGTTAGTAAATGCTTGTAAGCAACAGGCACTTGCTGCTCGTTTCTTATTGACAGCCGTTGGTCTACTTTGCACAAAGCTGGTTCTCACCCTGATGCCTTTCTCCTTAGCTGGGTGCTCTGCTACTAGATGTGCACCTGAGCCATCTGCTGCCTCAAATAAGAAAGTGCAATGCAGATACATTCAGTGAGCCTGTGAGATGTCCAGGCAGATAAGGCTGTCTAGGCCAGCAAGCCCAGTGTAATTCAAAACCTTTTTACAAACACCCATCCAACAGTTCAATTGGATTGCTGTAACCATGCTCAGATAATAAAGAAGATTTCGATTAAACTTTGGAGTCCTGGCCTTTTGATTGTCATTTTCTATAAGACCACCACATATGGCACCACACAATATAGCTTTAGGATGCAGCTGTATTTGTATCCCCAGGATAACATACAGTAGATTCTGCTCAGTGCATGTAATCAGTGAGCGGTGGGTTCATACTGGTTCTGGTCCTCTAACACCTGTTGCTTGACTATGCTGCCTTGACTTCCTTACTGTGTAACAATTCTGTCACAATGCCACTTGCAACAACATATATTAGCATGATTTCATACCATACGCACACCAAACATAGCGAAAGCCAAACTCAAATCAAGGCAACATTTTCTTGGAGTTTTGGGTAGAAATTGGAAGGCTTAGACCCTCTACTGGAATTTGGATTATTTCTGTGTCCCTGGTGGAGATATTTGTGCTCACTTTTGCTTTGCTGATATCCATTACCTGGACAGGATGCAGGGGCTGACTGGCAACTTTTAGCCCAGGGGGCAAGTACAACCCAGAGGCCCATGGTGCGGCAACTTGACCCCCCTCCCGCTTTGCCTCTTCCCCCGCCTTCTCCCCGCCCGTCTGCCACTTTTGCCATCCATGTAACAGTAGTGTGAATGTATTTATCGGTTTAGGAAATGTAAAGCACACTGGTAGTGGAGGGATTCCACGTCAGGGCTGTGCGCGTGCATGACTGCTGCGACCCTGGTAGTTCTGCCACTAACTCAGAAATACATTGTACAGCATTGCAGAATGGCATTGGCTTTAGAGAACTACAATTCCCAGCAATACATTACACAACAATGCAGAATACCATCAGCTATAGCGGACTATAAATCCCAGCAATAATGACTACCAACAGCTATAGAGAACTACAATTCCCAGCAATACCATTATACAGCAATGCAGAACAGCATCAGCTATAGAGGACTACAAATCCCATCAATAC
>NW_017307051.1:789625-810090 GCF_000935625.1 Nanorana parkeri | reverse complement strand
GGATCGCATACCGAGGCGATCCGCGCTGGCTGTACCAGGTAGACGCGGCATGATAGAGCGCCCCCTGCTGGAGCCTCCCGAGCACCTCCTTGAGGAGCAGCGGCCGCACCATTCACAGAGCCGAGTCGGATGCGGAGGGCGGGCGGCTGGCCGGGTGCAGGTGGCAGCGGCCATTCGCGATGGCATCAGAGAGGCCCAGGGGGCAATTGCCACCCGCCCCTGACAGGATGTGAGGTTAAATCTTTTCATTGGACGCAGAGAAAACATCAAAACTTGTTAGAGATTTCAACACTTTCCCACTCTATTAAAAATGTGTTTTCATTGTTATTTTATCCCCATCTAAGAGATTTCCCCACACCTCCTATTCTTCTGGCACAGATATAGTAGGGAAACTTGGTAGAGTTTATAATGTAGCCCTGTTGTTGTACATACCTGGATGTTTCCCTCTTCAAGCTACCAAAAGACAATGCACCTAAGGGACCATAGGTCAGCCTCTCTAGCAAAGCCTCCATCGAGTTGAGCCCTGTGTAGTGAAAAAAGGACTCTCAGTTTAGAATAACCTAATCCCCAGACATAATACTTACTCTGCTTTATCTCTTGCTGTAGCGGTAGACCAGTCCATGGATGTCTTTTAAATGTTTATCTTACAAAAAGGAAGAACAGGGGTGGGTGGTATAACCAAACAGTAGCACATCTTCTTTACGCTGCAAGTGCCTGGATGGAGTTAAGGTGTCTTCTACATAAAGCAGACAGAAGTCGCATGCAATACAGCAGAGGTTCTTATGTTTTCTCTTTATGTTGGAACAGGAAGGGCCATCCCCAAACTGTTCCCACAAAGTAGGGAGCATGGAATTATCCAAAATGTCTTGGTATGCTGATGCCTTAAAAGTTCCCTTCACAGGAACTAAGGGGCCAAGCCCAACCCCTGAAAAACAACCCCACACCATAATCCCTAATCCACCATACCTTACACTTGGCACAATGCAGTCAGGCAAGTACCGTTCTCCTGGCAACCGCCAAACCCAGACACATCCATCGGATTGCCAGACAGAGAAGCGTGATTGGTCACTCCAGAAAACACGTCTCCACTTCCCTAAAGTCCAGTGGCGGCGTGCTTTACACCACTGCATCCGACGCTTTGCATTGCACTTGATGAGGTAAGGCTTGGATGCAGCTGCTCGGCCATGGAAACCCATTCCATGAAGCTCTCTACGCACTGTTCTTGTGACAATCTGAAGGGCACACAAAGTTTGGAGGTCTGTAGCTATTGACTCTGCAAACAGTTGGCGACTTCTGCGCAATGTGCGGTTCAGCATGTACTGACCCCACTCTGTCATTTTACGTGGCCTACCACTTCATGGCTGAGTTGCTGTTGTTCCCAGTTGCTTCCACTATGTTATAATACCACTAACAGTTGACCGTGGAATATTTAGTAGCAAGGAAATTTCACGGATGGACTTATTGCACAGGTGGCAACCTATCACGGTACCACGTTAGAATTTGCTGAGCTCCTGAACGAGACCCATTCTTTCACAAATGTTTGTAGAAACAGTCTGCATGGCTAGGTGCTTGATTTTATACACCTGTGGCCATGGATGTGATTGGAACACCGGAATCCAATGATTTGGAGGGGTGTTCCAATACTTTTGACAATATAGTGTAGGTATTTGCCAACAACACGTTGTCTAGACCTCAGCATGGTTGTTAATTTTGAAATGTTTTAGGACATGACAGCTTAACTTTAAATAGTAATCTTTTTATCTGACTTCACTTAGCAAAAAAGTTTTTCCGCCATCTTTCCATATAATTCTATTTCTTGACTTTAAGTAAACATGACTTTACTCAGATTTTAAAATGCACCCCGGGCATAATTATCCTTAAAAGAGAACTATCGGGTAAGTTTTTTTCCCCATAGTTCTCTATAGGGTCACTGGAGGTATACTAACCTCCTCCCGTGACCCAAACATCAGTATATAGTGGGCTATTGCCTGCGATATACTGAGAGCACCGCAGCCGGGACGGATCCCAACAATACAGGCAGCCGCCGGTACATTTAGGAGAACTGTGGCTGCAGCAGCCTGTGTCCTTTCAAATCCCCGCTACTCTCCGCGCCTGTGTTGGTGGAGGCAGCGGGGACACAGACCGCTGCATACCACCGATGCCCCATGTGCCTCCGCTGATGTGCTTCCTCTTCACCCGTTCCCTCGGCTTCCCCGGTCCGGACGATCCTCCTGTCCCCTGGTCCGGACGTGGCTCCTCTGCCCCGCCCCCCTGCCTACTCTTCATTGCAGGCTGGGAGCCTGCTATTGGATATTGTAAAATGCAATAGTGAATAGCAAGCTGGCTATTGCTCCCGCCCACTGTCTGCTGTCAATCAGCATGGGGGGACCTGATAGAGAACTTTCTGCTTCAGGCCCCTCTTCTGCTGATTGACAGCAGGCAGTGGGCAAATGCAATAGCCAGCCTGCTACTGCAATTTGAAATATCCAATAGTAGGCTGGCTCTGGCTCCTAGCAATAAAATAAAAAAAAAAAATGTAATTAAAAAGAAAAAAAATGTAAAGAAAAAGTTAAATAAATACAAATTAAAAATGCAAACAAATAATAAAAAATAAAGTTAATAAAATAAAATTAAAACTAGAAAAAAACTTGTTTTGCTGTGTCATTTTAAATAAAAAGTTTTTTTAAATTATATTATAATCTTCTGAACAACAGGAACAGACAGCAAAAGAACCGTGACCCTTCCCTATGCTATCCAAAACTAAAAATAAATGTTTTGGCTGGAGTTACACTTAAAAAATTTAACTGTTCCAACTTACATACAAATTCAACTTAAGTACAAACCCAAAGTCCCTATCTTGCATGTAACCCGGGGACTGCCTGTACTGTCTGGATCCACCTAGCTGCGTGAGTAACTGCTGGCTCTGCCTATCTAGAGACAGAGACAGCTGTGCCTGCCCCCTCCCCCGTCCGTTCCTCAACTCAGCGCTGGAGGATTGGAGAAGGAAGGGAGTGAGCAAGTGACGGTATGTGTTCACTTACTTCCCGATCTATAGAGCCGACCTATGAGAGCTTCTTTGTCACAGATCGCTTCTAACTATGAGGATGAGTAGAAAGCACTCACCTCATAGTTCTCCTTTAACCCTTGCTACCCCCACACTGCAAGGGTTAAGTTCTAATTTTTGTCTAGGGACGAAAATTAAAGTTATACTCAACTGAATCTTGCAGCCGGCTGGCTGTTAACTGGTTTCTGCAGCTTTTCTCCTCCGCTCCAACGGTCTAAGTTTCTGTGAGTCATCACATCTTATACAGTGCATAGGACATGAGGATGCCAAGAGACATTCCATTGCTAAAGTGGAGGAGGAGACAAGTGGCAGGGACTTGAGTAGCAGCCAGCCAGCTCCAAGGTTCAAATAAGTAGGACTTTTATATTTTATTTGAAAATAGTCACTTAACCCTTGCAGTGTGGGGGTAGCCCCACAGCAAGGGTTAAAAATAATTATTTAATCCTAAAGTTTATTTAAAGTGTGACCCTGTATAAAATCAAAACTGTAATATCTAACAGATCAAAATCTTTGTGCCACATGGTCCCAAAAAGCTTCTTTAACCACTTCAAGACCAAGTGTTTAGACCCCCTTCCTGGCCAGGCCATTTTTTAGTATTCAGCGCTGCGGTACTTTGATTGACGTTTATTCCGTCATGCAACGCGGTACTGAAATTAATTTTATACCATTTTTTGGGGACAGATAGCGCTTTCTTTTGGTGGTATTTAATCACCACTACGGGTTTTTATTTTTTACTATATTAAGAAAAAATTATTGAAAATTTGGGGGAAAAAAAGTATTTTTCCATTATATTAGGAAACAATGATTATTACCCATATTTTTTGTCAAATATAAAAGACGGGGTCACATCGGGTAAATAGACACCAAACATGTTATGCTTTAAAATTGTGCGCACCCGCGAAATCGCAAAAAACTACTATACCCAAAATTGACCATAGGCGACGCTTTAAAAAGCCTTTACAGCTCATCAGTTTAGTGTTATCAGTGATTGATAGCCCTAGAATTATTGCTCTCATTCCGTGGTTCGCGGCGATATGTAACATGTGCGGCGTAATGGACGAAATTGTCGTTTTCGCACGTATGCGCACCCGACGCCTGTTTGCAAACGTGTATGTATGGGGGGACTTTAAAAAAAATAAAAAAAATAAAATAATTTTTTATTTGTAACTTTACAATTTTTGGGGGGAAACCTAAAAAAATGTTTTCCTATTTTTTTTTCACTTTTCACTTTTCGCTTAGAAAACCCCCTTATGTGATAGCAAAATATGTGACAGGTCCTCTTCATGATGACATCAGGGGTCTCCAAGACCCCTAATGTCACCTAGGACCCCCCTGAAGAAACTGATGAAGCAGAGATCTGCTTCATCAGCTTCTCTACAGCATCTGAAGCTGGAGAGTGACACAAGAATGCGGAAGTGATGTAATATACATCAGTTTCACATTCTGACAGCGGAGAGGGGACCGGAGGGAGCTCTTGTACGAACCTCCCTCTGATCCCCTGTGACAGAGGCAGTATGCTGGTCCCGGGCTCGCACCTGGCACAGCGGAGCCCGGGACCAGCGTGACAGCGGGTGGGGGGGAGGCGTGGAGGGGGGCGCACATCCCGGGACCTCATACAAGCGATCGCTTGTATGTTAACGGGCATCGCTGCCTGTTTTCAAATATCGGCATTTGCCGCTCGAGCGCACCCAGCGTGGCTAAGAGAGCTCCTGGCCGGCCGTTTTTTTACAACGGCCGGCCTGGAAGTGGTTAAAGAGAATATGTCCTTTTTTTCATTCACGACAAAGAAAAAAGTTCCTTTAATATGGAACCCCTAACCCTGTTATTCCCACCTTTGCTACACGTCCCTGCCACTCCCTTCCATTTGTGCAAGTGCTGTGGAATATCCGGTATTTACACATATGGGGAACATGTCACCTTCCCTTCCTCCTCCTGGGACACAGTGTGTGGACCTGAGTAGCCAACTGCCAGGCCCAAATACTGTCATATGAGGGGAGGGGAGATGGTCATTGACCATGAACCATTTTCAAGTTCAGATATTGTCTGACTCTGAATATGAAGCATTTTGTAAATTCAGGCACTGTCTGATATGGAGCTTACATAGGGTTTAGGCTCCTGCAGGTGAAATGTTGGAATATTAAGATAATTCAACATTGGGAGTATGTTCCTTAAAGGAGAACTATGAGGTGAGTGCTTTTCACTCACCTCATAGTTCTAGCCGACCTGTGACAATGAGACTGTCACAGGTCGGCTCAGCAGATCGGGAAGTGAGCGGACACATACCGGCGTTCGCTCACTTCTCGATCCTGTCACGGCTCTCTGCCGTGGCAGGGGAGGGGCTGGATTCTCCCCGCTCCGATCCTCCAGTGCTGACTGGAGGAACGGACGGGGAGGGGGCGGGTACAGCTGGCTCTGCCTCTAGATAGGCAGAGCCAGCTGTCACTCACGCAGCTGGGCGGATCCAGACATAATTGTCGGGATCCGCTTCAGCTGCAGCGTCTCAGTATACCGCGAGCTGTGGCTTGCGGTATACTGTGGCATCTCAGTATACCGCGCGCTGTAGCTTGCGGTATACTGAGGTTAGGGTGACGGGAGGACGCTAGTTTGTGTCCTCCCGTTACCCTAAGGAGAACTATGGGGAAAAGCTCTAACCCCATAGTTCTCCTTCAAGACTTTGTCTTTCAATGCTTGGATCAACAGCTTTTAAAGTTTTTGCACATGCAGAGCTGCCAATGCTTGGCCTGTATCTTGGGCTATTACAGAGTACCCCCATGGTCAATGGAGCTAGAGGAAGAGACACAGTTCTGTGGAGTACTGGTGCAATGCTCAAAGCAGAGGATTTCTATACTTCTGTAATGTAAATGGAAACTATTTTCTGACTCTTTTGTGCTTTAGAGCAGTGGTTCTCAACCTGTGTAACCTCAGGATTCCACATTTGAACTTCGTCTTATATCGTGACCCAAGTCACACTGCAATGGAACACACAGCATTGTGGTACTGCGCGTTCCAGTGCGGATGCTCAAACTGTGGTTAAATTCAAATGAATGGCAATGCAACACACCTACCACACAAGAATGTGCGGTTGGGGCCATTGAGTGGTACAGTGCGTTAATCGCACGGAACTGTGTGATTAACGCACTTTAGTAGTGTGAAGGGCCCATTCATATGTTGCTTGTACAGTTCCCTTGCACATCTTGTAGAGATGCTGAGAGCCAGAATGTGGCATCACTCTGGTCCAGGCACCTCTATAGGACACGTGAGGGAGCTGTAAGAAATGTAGGTATAAATGGACAAGCCCCTTAGTGGCCATAGCCCTATCACACCTCACCTCAAGCTGACACTCAGCACCGGGGAGCATATTTTGAATGGCTGCTTGGTGTGAGAATGGACAGTGCTGTGCCAGAGGGAGGCTGAGAAGCCTCTCACCTAGAAAAGTGGAAGGCATGTGGTGACCCACTGAACACGGGGTGGCGACCCACTTTTGGGTCACAGCCCACCAGTTGAGAACCAGGGGTTTAGAGGGCTTACTAACTTGAAATCAGGTGCATGCCGGAAAATATTCCGACTCACAATTGTATTACACATGTATTTATTTCTGATGATTTCCTAGGGCATTTGCATACATATTTAAGAATACTAGTAGTACCCCATGTTGTTATATGGGTGCAGGTTGAAAAGGCTGCATTCCATTAAGGCTCCATTCTGAACATCCAGGTTTTATTAAGTGCTAAAAAACCTGGGATAATTATGGAGGCAACCTACATTAATAATTATATGTGACCTGGTTATTTTGCATTCCATGCCTTGCAAAAGAGCCCTGTAATTATATGACCTTAAAATGGAAGAATAATGATCACATTTATAATGACAATTATGTCACTTGTTAAATATGTAATAATGATGGTAATGTAATTTTTTACTATACATTTGTATCTTTGGTCTCTATTACGAGACAAGGAGTACAGGCAGATGTTTACTATAAAAATAAAGAGGCTGCAGATTACACAGCATCATAAAATGGCTAGCAGCAGGATAATTTGATATAACAAGGTTGGGCCCAATTTACTGGCGACAAAGAGCACAGGCTGTGGCAAGAATTAAGATACCACGGAGGATACAGCAATGTAAAACTAGCCAACAGCAAGACAGTTTTAATCAGGGAGAATAGGTATAACCTATGTATGGCTACATTTTTATTTTACCTATGGGGGTAGTTTAGGTGCACACTGATCTTTCACTTAGTTTTTTTCTTTCAAACAATGCAACAACAAAAAAGACCCCAAATAAGTAAAAAAGTAGCTAAGGTGTTGATCATTGAAGAACTAGCTAATAATCAGTTGTTATGGACAGATATTTGGCCTTAAAAGCAGGGACATAACTACAAATCATGGCGTTCTATATCAAAAGTATGTATCAAGGATGTGCAGCAGGGGAGCTGTCAGCATAGTCAGTACAACTACTAAGGAGCATTTCTGCGGGTAAACGTTATAGTAGCAATAAAAATAATATCCATAATGGTATTTGATAATACGATAAAATGAATAGTGCTCTTGCACACACGTACTCTTCAACCCTGATACAAACTCCTTTAAACTGTAGCTTCATTCAACGTATTTTGTAGAACCACAACCCCCAGCCCTCCTATAAGATTTTAACAGTGATGAAACTCTGGGATTTGTGATTACATTCATCATACATGGTTAATTTCAGCCTGCAGCAGAAGTTCAGAGTGCAATAAACCTACACCACTAAGGTAGACAAGCAAATGCTTCTTCCTGCATAGAGGGAATCTGTGACTAGACATCCTGAGCTCTGACTTCAGCCCTTCTATACTGGAAACCTCACAGTTTAGTTTTCCTAATCAACCCCTAACGGGGTCCCATTCTACCCCAGGACCCATAGCTGCTGCATGGGCTGCTATGATTATTGTTACCCACTGCATAAAAGGATTTTGGGGTTTACAGATCTGTACAAACCCAACTAATAAAATCTCATACAAACTTTAATCCTTTTGCTGCTGTTGGCCCTAAATATTGTGGTGGTGGTGGCGGCAGCACTGGCATATTAGCAAACTCCCAGCTGCTGGGGTGTGTCTCCCACAGAAAGACATGTTAAAAAACAATTGCAACCAGCAACTATTAGGCAATAAGTCCTGTGAAAAAACACATGCTGCATGTTATCATGTAGTGCTTGTGGACAAGAACAGGCGGGGAAAAAATTTAATTAACTGGATCTGCGAAGTGTGAATGGGCTGGGTTTACAGCTACTTAACTTGATCCTCATACCTACGCACAGATGTAAACCATCTGTGAAGTATGGTATAATGTAAAAAACGGGGATTAGTCCATTTCAAAGCGATGTTACCATAGTTGTAGATGTGAACCCAGATCACTGTAACTTCTGTACTATTTTCATTGAGCCGGTCTCTGTCCACCAAATGCTGTTTTTTTTTTATTATTATAGCCTGCCACTGACCACCATTGCTGAGGTGGTTTAACTTTACTACATCTGAATAAAGGGGGGGGGGCTTTTGAGGCCACTTACACCAATGCTGGGGGTTAATATCACTGCCATTTTACACAATTAATTAATTAATAATTGATTATTTTACTCCCGCACTGCATGCCATCCACTGTAAAGCAACAACCCAACTTTATTGACCACACCTCCAGGTACTCAGCAGATGCCGCATTTTACGTCTTGATCCTTTCAATGCGTCCCTTCTATTTAGATAGCGTCTCTGTGCGCCTGCATGTCAGGTGGATTGCTAAGTTCAGCATCCCTACATAAAGTCAGAACTTCTCAGCTGCTACTGCCCCCCCCCCCCCCCCCCCCCCCCGATTTTTTTTTTCTGTTGTGTTTTTTTTTCCATCTCCTAGTTCCCACCCTCCCCCTCCACTAGCCGATTTTGCTTCCAACCCCAGCATTACTGAAAATAACTTTGATGTGTGTGTGAGTGGGGGGGTGGTGGTTTAAAAGCATAGTCTGCCCTGGGTGGCAGTTATGCTAGGTACGCCAGTGCTCTCTGTTCTTGGGTGCTGCTGTGCTAGGCATTGCAGGGAACTATCATAAAGACACTGTTGTATTTAACATATATTTACTGTAAATGATTTCTACTAATTACATAACTGCAATAAATGGTATGCTTTTCTCACTCTATGGAGATCAGCTTTAAGCCATCACGTGTTACTCACAATATCCTCCATTTTACAAATACTAAGGAATAAAAGACATGCAAAATTTCCCTAAAATACACACTACAGCAGAGCGAATGTGTAGGCAAGTGTGCACTTCTCCTTTTATTAATCTTGTGAATAATGAAGGGTTTTTCCCCTCCCACTCATGTTATTACGACATAGGAAATCCCAGCATGAGGGTGTCATACACAGACACAAATGCTCTTTCTCAAACACATGCTTCAGCAGACATGCCGACTGTACGCTGGCACCTTCTATGCTTCATTTTTGGAAATGGTAAGTCCTTGTCAGTTTTTATTTTATAGTGTGCCTAGGTATGCTTTCTGTTAAATAACAGTTGCTCTCTTTTGCAGTGTGGTGCCTTCTCTGTGCCCTAGACATCCAAGTGAACCGGACAGACTTTAAATTGGTGTGCTCTGATAACACACTACTCCTGTGTTCTGCTAAAGAAGATCAAACCTGTATTGACACATCACTGTGCATGCTTGGCACAGAAAAACAGGTAAATCATTTTATTTGCCACTAACATAGTCAGCCTTATTTAATAAAACTGTATGAAGAACAGCGATGTGTCTTAGTAAGATACCCATCATTATCTTGTAAGAATTTATGGGCCCATTCAAACTATCCTGCAGCATTTTCCTGTGTGGACTAGTGTCCACTGTGTATGGGTGTTTACATTTTTTTTAACTTTATTAAAATGTCACAAATTGCAACTTTATTAAAGATTGTGCACGGAAGCTGAGTTACGTTACGGTGACCAATGGTGAGCTCTGCCGCCTAGCGAAAAAAATCAGCCTGTCTGCATTTTATCCGCAAACCACTTTGCAGTGTGAACAGGGCACATAGAAGTAAAATGGTCTTTTATGTGCCCTTGCTTTGTTCTTGTGCAGAAAAAGGCAGGTCACTGTGAACGAGCCCTTAGTCTACATTAGTGTTTTAGTAGTGATGTGCTGATTGATTGCTATGGATTACTACACTCTGAATATTACTGTTTGCCTTTTTAAAGAGACACAGACGCCATTCATTTCAACAACAATCTTCCCATAGGGTTATAAGTGTATTCTATGTATTTTAGATATGTTAGTCACCTGTAAAAGCCTCCCTTGTGTAGACATTCAAAAGCAAACCTCCCAAATTTCTGAGATGACAAAGAGGGACACCTTCCAGGACAATGAGGTGAATTTATGAAAACTGGAGCGGACAAAATTTAGTGTAGTTGCACGTGGCAATCATTAAGCTTCTCATTCAAAAAAAGCTCCGTTTTCATTTTTAAAGCTTAACTGAATAAACTGAAAAGAGAAGCTGATTGATTACTATGGGCAACTGCTCAGATTCTATCCGCTCTTGTTTTGATATATGTTCCCCAATATATTTAGGCAATGGATACACCCCTGCCATGCCCCCTGCTATGTGGACCAATATGAATTTAAAGGCCAAAAATGATTAGTTAAACTCATTACTTTTCCTTCATACTGGTTTCGAAATAGCAAACAAGATAATTAAAAGAGAACTATGGGGTACATATTTTTCCCCATAGTTCTCCTAAGGGTCACGGGAGGACATATACTAGCATCCTCCCGTGACCCAAAGCTCAGTATATCGCGAGCTACAGCTTGCGGTGTACTGAGACCGCCGCAGCCAGGACGGATCCCGACATTACTGTCGAGATCCACCTAGCTGCGTGAGTGACAGCTGGCTCTGCCTATCTAGAGGCAGAGCCAGCTGTACCCGCCCCTCCCCCGTCTGTTCCTTCAGTCAGCGCTGAAGGATCGGAGCGGGGAGGGGGGAAATCCCTGCAGGGAGCTGTGACTGTCAGTCACTGCTCTCTGCAGGGAGATGATTGAGAAGTGAGCGAGCGACGGTATGCGTTTGCTCACTTTCCAATCTATTGAGCCGAGGTGTGACAGTTTCATTGTCACGCATCATCACGCACTATGAGAATGAGTGATTTTCACTCACCCCATAGTTCTGCTGTAAGAGATAACATAACAGCGAGAATAACTTTTTTGGTAGTTAAATAGAACCTTTTTTTATAGATATCTGTACATCAGACCAAAACGAGGGACAATTGAAGTTTAAAGAGGGAGAGAGTGATTTGGTTCCAAATGAGGAACAGTCCCTCTAAATAAGGGACAGTTAGGAGGTATGTCCAATAGCCCAGAGACTGCTGCTGCTTGCCGCTATCTTGGATGATATGTCAGCAGCCCGAGCAGGCTCACAAATGACATTCTATAGCATTCCCCATCGCCCTTCTCCTGGCTACTACATAAAAGGTTATGCAGGGAGGTGAGGGGAGAAGCAGACGAGTTGGGCCAGCCCAAAGAGTAATTACACATTCCCTGATGAGGAGATGTCTGTGACATGCAAGGAGGGAGGGGGCTGTTCTGGGAAATTGGTCCTTTCTAGAGTCTTTAAAAGACACGTTGCAAGTCAATAGAAAATCATTAATTAGAAGTATCTATAAAAAATAAGTGAAGGCAACTGGACTTGCTGTATTTTTCTTGAAGACGTTTCACTGGTCATCCAACCAGCTTTCTCAATTCAGAATGACTTGTACAGAAATTCTCTGGGAATTACTTTTTTTGTACAAGTCATTCTGAATTGAGAAAGCTGGATGGATGGCCAGTGAAACGTGTTCAAGAAAAATACAACAAGTCCAGTTGCCTTGACCTTTTTTTAAAGATATACCATGACCTGAATGAATGGGAACCTTCACATACATTAATGAGAAGTAAACATGCTGCAAGCAAGCATTTTAAATACTATTTTGATATCTGCTGTGTGGCCTTTGCTGGCGGTGCACAGTAGCTTGCAAAAACCTTCTGTGCCAGACCTGCACTTACTGTACGCTCTGCACTCTCCATTTAAGCACTATGGAGAGTTTGTGTTCTGGGCTATGGTGGAGGACACATATGGGATATGTTGTTGGATCCAGAACTGGCAGAAGGGCTGGGGCTGGGAAAATAAGTGTAACTGCAAGGTGCTTTACATTTAAATCCTGTGCCCACCGCTGATTTCTGATCCTCTGTTAAAATAACCAAAGTTCAATTATAAATGCCTCTTTTCAAACCCTTTGTTAACTAAAAGCATCTGTGTTAGCATTAACCTCACGTTTAGTCTACTAATTTGTATTAGTCCATGTATTAGTCCAGAGATTATAGTCCATCATGGGAGTGATCTTGGATCGGTGGCTACTTTACAACACACACAGGGACCATGGGGGAACAAAAGTAGTCACCCTCCAGAAGGAAGGACAGTATATGCATGAATTCAGAGATGATTTGGGGATCTACAGTGATACACAGACAAGATACATTTTTGTTAATAGTTAAGGTACTTCAATGCGTTTTTAGGATTTAACTCCTGAGTGTCGATTTAATGTTTTTGTAAGGCTTATTTATCATCATTATATAAAACTGTGCCGGGTTCTGCTGAATTGCAGATGAGTTTGATATCTGTATTGTGTGTTTAAATCTTCTGTATAATCAGAGTTATGTCATTGTCCTTTTCTATGTCACACTTCCTTGTATCATGAGACTAAGTGAGGCCTTATGACTTTTCAGCATGCTACATATCATCTGTTATGTTATGAAATTGGCTGATGTTTCTGTGCTGTGAAGCCTCCCATTTTTCTATATTGCTGAGAAAATCTGTATGGTCTAAAGCAGTGGTTCTCAACTCGTGGGTCGCGACCCAAAAGTGGGTCGCGACACCCTCTGCAGTGGGTCGCGGCGTCATGTCTGCATAGACCGGCCCATCTGCATTAGAGAGAACTAGAGGGGGAATTTGTGGTTCAGCCTGTGGAACCTCATAATGTCAAACTGTCCCCTCTCTCCCGGCCTCCCCCGGGCTCTCCGATAAAGTGGTATGGCCCGGGGAGAGAGGGGACTATTTCCTCACTTTCGGGCCGGCGCATTAATATCGGGCCGCGGCGCCCGACAATTAAGTTTGTTTGAAGTGTGTCCATACTCTTCTACACTGCTGCCAAATTAATTATTGCATTCCTTGCCTTCCCAAATCTAGGACAAGCGTATGCAAATCTTGATCTGTTATAAATGGAAGTTTCCTCCACTCGCCCATTATTCCACTTGCTGCTGCACATGCGGTAATCTAGTAAAGAGTCCCCTCTCTGTCCCCGGGCTCCCTGCTGAACTGATGGGTTTCCGGCCCAGTATAGGAGGGCTGGCTGTACCGCCCTATTGGAGGCCCTGGCCACATGGCCTTTAGAGGTCAATATCAGTGATATAGTCATGTAGCAATGACTATAGTGATGTCACTGCATCCCACTGCTTTGCTTATGTTCAGCTACAGTCGGGGAATTCTCTGGATCACGAGAACTACCAGTTTTAGAAAAACTGTCACATGACACTAAACAAAAATGTATCATTATAAAATAAATCATACATTAAAACAGGGCTGCACAAATCCAAGGAGCCCTGTAGCCAGTGCACCTTAAAAATGACAGCTAACTTTTGAGCAGGAAAAGTATCTGTACTTGTATTTGTACCAAGTACGGTACTTGGTATCTATGCATCCCTACTTCCTACTGTGTTTAGAGGAGCTCAGGTTCGGAATGAGTTTGGTCTGAACCTAAGCTCATCCCTATCATCAGCCATAAAACGTTTACCTCATTTATGAATATAATATATACAATATGGATGGATGGATGTTCATAAAATCCACATCTGTACAGTCCTAATAAATCAAATCTTCCAAACAGATGGCAATAAAGTGTCCACCTTTGCACCAAAGATAGTAGCAGATTGTAGATTTATGAATGATAAACTGCTTCCACACACAGAGAAAGGGTCCTTCTTTGCAGCATACTGGCAGGGGACAACATTTCTACTCAGGATGAGTCTCCTTTCGTAAGAAAATTTACTGGGTTATTTACAAAAGGGTGAAGAGTTTGGAGAAGGCAGGAGAAGTGAACAATCTCGGCCAAAATAGCTGATTTGGAAAAACTCTCCAATTCAGCTCACTTTCCTGTTCAGCGATGTTATCCTAGATTGTTCACTTCTCCTGCCTTCTCCAAACTCTTCCCACTTTTGTGAATAACCCTGTTACTGTTTTGATGCACCTGGAATGTAGCTTATTTAAATGGAAAATTCACTTTGACATTATTTTAAAAATATATTTTTCTTTTTCAGATAAACAAAAGCAGAGAAGACAATCTAAATTTGCTAAGGCATGTCTTATGTAATGAACCCACCAGAAACTGTTTATTCACAGAAAATGGAGACTACAAATGCAATCTTGGGGAGCATCAAAACAACACAGCCATTTTTAAAGTTACAGGTATGACATGTACAATATGATCATAAAAGGAAAACACTCGAATGTAATTTCAGCTAAATATCACATTATGGCCACTAGATAATAAAGACTACATTCTTATTTCCTATGCTCCTCAGCTCCCTTGGGTGGCCATAATGCAGTATTTTTCTGATATTATCTCTAACCTGGAAAGATTTCCTATGCTCCTCAGCTCCATCTAGTGGCCATAATGTGGTATTTATTTTATATTAGGAGAACTATGGGGTCAGGGCTTTTCCCCATAGTTCTCCTAAGGGTAACGGGAGGACGCAAACTAGCGTCCTCTTGTCACCCAAAGCTGTAGCTCGCAGTATACTGAGATGCCGCAGCCGGGACGGATCCCGACATTACTGTCTGGATCCACCCAGCTGCGTGAGTGACAGCTGGCTCTGCCTATCTAGAGGCAGAGCCAGCTGTACCCGCCCCCTCCACCGTCCGTTCCGCCATTCAGCGCTGGAGGATCGGGCAGGGGAGGGGGGGGAATCCCTGCAGGGAGCCGTGAGTGACAGCCACGGCTCTCTGCAGGGACAGGATAGAGAAGTGAGCGAGCGACGGTATGTGGTCGCTCACTTCCTGATCTATTGAGCCAGCCTCTGACAGTGTCATTGTCACAGGTCGGCTAGAACTATGAGGCTGAGTGATTTTCACTCACCTCATAGTTCTCCTTTAACTTTGACCTGGAAAGAATTTCCTATACTCCTCAGCTCCATCTAGTGGTCATAATGACTTTACTTGAAATTACATTCGATGTGGAAAGAAAATATGCTAATAACAGTTATTTTTCCTCCATTCGCACAGAAGGAATGCATACAGTGGCGTCACAAGGGGGGTGCGGCCCGCACCTGGGTGCCACCATTGGAGGGGTGAAAGTCATTTTGATGTCACCCCTTATGAAAAGTTTGGCACTCGGTCACGGACTGAGAGCCCGACAGTGTCAGGAGAGAGGAGGGGACCCGGTGGCATACCTCATCGCGCCGGGTAAATGTCCCCTCCTCTCTCTGCCAGCATCCATCACCAAGATGGCCTCCGGCAGGTGTCAATAAGATGATTGCGCATGTGCGATGATGTCATTGCGCAGGTGAACGGCAACGTCACGTGCATGCGCAATGACGTCACGGCGGGGTGTCACCCGGTCTCGGGAAGCCCCTTAATGTATATACCATTTTGCAGGGCTAATGGCTCTGCAAATCATTTATAAATACACTCCTCGGTACTTTTAGTGAAAACATCTTCGGAGTTATTATGGTAATGTTATTCAGAAGTGATGGTTGGTCACATTTTGTTCCATATACTGTAGTAGTAATGATTTTATTTCCTAGAATTTTCCTCTAGTGGCTATCTATATATCAGACAGTGTTTTCAACACCTTTGCAGAACAATTGATAAGATTATAAGATAGCCACATACAGAACTTATCATTACTGCCAAAATCTGCTTTTTGCATTCAAACGCATTGTTACCCCACTTGAAAGTTTTCAAATTCAATACTAAATCAAAAGGCTGCATTTAATGGGCTATGCCAAACCCATCTCAATAGGACCTGCTGCTTCCAAAGAAAGACAAAGCAGATCTAACACAGCCTCAGACGTTTTCTTTACGCTACACCATTGAGGCAAATCTACTGACCTGCATTTTATGTGCGCTTCATAAACGTTAAATGCAGAAAAACAATGCACTTCTAAACATATCCTAAAGCCCGGTCACCTTTGTGCTGCACTATTAAGCTGGAAGCACCATATGTACAGATAATAAACAACTGTTGTTGTCCCATATACCTATTTATTTACAAGCAATACATAAAACAAGGTTTCTTAAACATTAACATTTGCATTAAGTTGACTATATTTAAATATACATTTAAAAATATATATTTGTTAACACTATAGATTCAACTTAGTTCATTAATGCCTTTATAGGAATGCAAAGCCTTTATTGTTTTTTACAAGAAGCAGAAGGGACCATAAATAAATCTAGAAAGTCCATAAAGTTTTAAGTATATCTGAAGCCAAAATGTTATTTTCTTTTTAATTAGACTAGGGGAATATTTAAGCTGCTGTCAGCTTTTCTTTTTGTCTAATCTGTGTCTAAATCGGAACATTTCCCTTTACATTCTGCCCTGTGCACAGGAAGTGAAAGGATATCTTCCAACATGAGGGAAATCCCATTTTGGAGAGTTGTAATGGCAACAATTATCCTCAGTGGAAGATTACAACTACAGTTCTGGTGGCAACTTAAATTTTGGGATTTTCCCATACTTTCTTTCCCAGTGACATTGGTGGTCAGGACAATCAGAGAGAGTAAATTGCCCTAACCGGGACATAGACAGTAAAACTGACCTGACATGGGTTCTAACCCCTCACCACTATATCCACATTTATAATTATACTTTAAAGTGACATATCCCCCCCCCCCCCCCAAAAAAAAATCCTGCTGTAAGCACTTACCTTATTTGATGCCTCTTGCTGCGATCATCTTCTTCCTTCCACTCGTTTTCGACAGCCCCTCCAGCACTGGTACTGGTCTCTGATCCACTGCAGACTCCTCGTGTCCCACGGTGTCTGTTCGAAGTGCGCGCTCTTGGCTGCACAGCGGCGTCCATTGAGTTTTAGTGTCTGTTTTCTCCCCTCCACTGCTCTTGCGCCCACCACACTTCTTCACAGCCGGTTGGGAGCCGGGAGTGCTTCAGCCTGGAGCGAGCGACGCTGGAACAGGTAAGTAATTAGGTATTTGCCTAATTTTTTATTAGGCAATAAAAATAAGAGACTTTAATTATATTTTAACTGTAATCTTTCTTTTATTCTTAGATTGCTGGAAGCACAACATGAAAACATCAACTCTAACTTTAGAAGTCATATGTTATTTTCTTATTTTCTTATCCATCATGGCATTGTTTCTGAGTTATGTAAGTATGCCAGTTAATGTTTACATTTAGCATTTAAAGACAGCTTGTCATAATTTTACTCATATGATAGATTAAAGAGTGTCTAATATTATATATTATATTATATATACCTTATATTGTAAAGCGCTGTGCAAACTGTTGGCACTATATAAATCCTTTATAATAATAATAGTATTAAGACTGTATTTACCGTAATGTACTCGTGGTTAGAGCGGGCACCAGCAAGCCTCCAAATTGGCTAAGTGTGGTAATATTTTATTTTAATCTTCTGTCTACTTCTGGACATGTGTGACTAAACTCAGCAATAGAACTAAAGGGAATCAGAAGATTCACTATAGTTCTAGAAACATGAACCCATCTTTCCTTTCTTGTTATTTTCTATAATAATAATCTTGTTATTTGGTCTATGTAAAAGTAACTGTGATTATAAAGCTCAAAGCATGCTTAATCCAACATCAAGTTCTTGTATTAAGCTTTACTAAAAATGTTGCATAATACAAGGAGTTTGTAGAGTACACCATGCAGAAATGCCTAGTGTAGCAATATGTGTAAATATAGCCTTGTTGAGTATATTACAAAGCTGGCCAGATGACATATTTCTCACTGATAAATGTCACAACATATGACATTTGCCTATCACCATCTCCAATTGGTGTATGAACAATCCTTGTGTGAACAATACATCTGTGCCAGCAAGCATGACTCACCCACCCTCACTGGGTACACAGATTGTACCCAGTGAGGGTGGGTGAGTGTATAACAACCATAATCTAGGACAGCCCTTTTCAAGCAGGGTTTTGTGGAACTCTAATGAGCAATGGTGGATTGATCTCCCCTCCTGATAATGCCTGCATAGTTCCAGCACCAATGTCACTTGGTGTAGCATCAATGACCAGTGTAAATGGCATTATACGTGCCACCAATGTAAGGAACATTCATTCCACTGACCACCAAGGAAACAGGACATTCTTTTCACAGTGTAAGGTTACACCACTACCTTTCTAGTAAAAACCTATTTAAAAGGATTCTTTCTCTCTAATATAAGGGATCACTACACTGAACACCAATATAAGAGGGGGGTGCATTACACTGATAACCAATATAAAGGGGCACCACATAAATAACCATTGTAAATGAGCACTACAGTAACCACCGATGTAAGATAGCTATTATCCACTGACTCCAGCAATGAAAATGTACATTACAATGTTCAAATCTTAAGTATCTAGGCAATTTAGAATAAGCATATGGTGAAAAAATTTATAAGCACTGGCTACCTAGTAAGCTACTCCTCAAAATGTTCCATATAATCAAATATAAAGGTATTTGAAACTATATTCAAATTTAACTTATATTTAAAAAAAAGTCAAGCTTTTACTTAACTCCTTCAGCCTCCATGTTGGTCAGTTAGACTATCAGTAATATGAAAGAATCATAGGGAGGCTCAAGAGGCAATATGGATAGGGCAAAGCTACACTAGAGTAAAGGTAGAGATTAGCATGTAACTTCCACTGGCTTTTTTCTGTGGATCTACAGAATGCTCTGACAGGTAACTACTGACTATGTATTTTTTTAATGAGTGCTCTGGTTCATTTTCTCAGATTTTTTACAGCCTTACAATTTACATGAGATAATCTAGCCTATATTATTTTATTTAATTCGCTTAACTCACGAAACAAAAATGGTAATCATAAACTTTCCCATCTTTGATATTACAGTAAAAATTCCAGTACTTTTAAGCTTGATTTGACCACCAATATTATTGCTTCATGTTACTTTAATAAACAGTTTATTTATTTGTAGTATACTTTAACACTTTAACACATTTTTAAATACCATTTGCTAAGTAGTCTGGAAGTTTTAAGTAATGAAGTGTGTTTACAGAAAACGTCCCCTATTTTATAAATTTTTACAGATTTTTTTCAATTACACAAGGTTTTTTTATTGTTTTTTTTTTAACACAGAGGTACACAAAACGAACATGACAAGAGAAAAGGCCATAAATAAATTACAATATGCATTAGAAATGTAAATACACATACAAAACATTGCACAAGAAGCATCACATTGGCTGATAGTGTTCCAAGTTGTGGGTTTTATAAAAAAAAAAGTTTAAGTAGATGTATGCATTTGACATTTGACATTTTGGAAAAAGACGTATTGTCTAATATGTGGTCACCAAAAAATCCTTAACGGCAATGGAAAGCACTGAAGATAACCAAAAGTTCACATTGCACAAATGTAATATTCTCCAGAAAGATGTACTTCCCCTTAGACGTATTTCCCTTTTAATCTGTTTGCGTAGGAAAATGTCAGTGACATGTTCTGCTTTGTTTTTTTTAGTAACGTGATATTTAATGCATCCCGAAAGTTGATCTTCCATCAGTAACACAACATCAAATGTTACTGATGTAACACGTCATATATTACAGATGCATAAAAATGTTAAAGTAATAGATGATCGTGCCAAGTGTCTTTCTTGACATCTTAGGCAAAGGGGTATATTGCATCATCTGCATGCATCATCTTTAAAGAGAATCTGTCAATAAAATAAAAAAATAAACTGCTGCAGGTACAAACTTCAAGCACCTGAAGGTGCTTGTAGATACCTGCAATAACCTGCCAAACCTTCCGATCATGGCTGAATCCTGGATGGTTCTGATAGGCAAAGTTCCAACACCTGGGGGTACTGTTGGAGCGTGCCGTAAACATTGACTCGCACACAATACAATTAGAGCATCACTATGATAGGCATCCTTATCGGCCAATACGAATGGGTTCTAAGCAGAAAGGGCAGAAAAGCTCTGTATTTATCAGGAAAGTTTCCCCAGGATTCGGCCCTGACGGGAGTTA
The DNA here is from genome assembly GCF_000935625.1 of Nanorana parkeri. Classification (NCBI taxonomy): domain Eukaryota; kingdom Metazoa; phylum Chordata; class Amphibia; order Anura; family Dicroglossidae; genus Nanorana; species Nanorana parkeri. Next base: position 789,755 of record NW_017307051.1, on the reverse strand, counting down.
GATTTCGCTTAAGTAAGGCATTAACTTCATGCTAGGTCATGATGCCCCAAACATTCCCTGCAAGACACACATTGACACATTAGCATATGTGATTTAATGTTGAAAAAAGTAAGGTTATGAACGAAAGCGC
>NW_017307051.1:786931-789514 GCF_000935625.1 Nanorana parkeri | reverse complement strand
GTTCTCATGGATCACAGATTTGGCAATAACATGCAACACCAAATGCCAAGCTATGGTCAACAAAGCAAGCATAATACTCTCCTGCATTAAAACAGGGATTGTAGCAAGGGATGAGAGAATAATACATCCACTTTATAAATCACTGGTTCGGCATCATCTTGAGTATGCAGTGCAATTTTGGTCGCCAACTCTCAGGAAGGATGTCCTCAAGCTTGGGAGAGTTCAAAGAAGGGCCACAAAATTAATAAGGGATAGAAGGCCTGAGCTATGAAGACCGCCTCCAACAATTAAATGTATTCTCCTTAGTGGAGAGTGCTGTGAGCGGCTGGCGTCTCTTCTCCCACACCGCTCAGCCACCTATCACAGTCCGGCAGAGCGGTGTGTGGGCGGAGACAGCCAGCGCTGTCACAGGAGGCTGAGCTCTCCTCCCACAGCTCTCAGCCGCCTATTACAGTCCGGCAGAGCGGTGTGTGGGCGGAGACAGCCAGTGCTGTCACAGGAGGCTGAGCTCACCTCCCTGCTCCGCTCGATCAGCCTCCTGTGACAGCGTTTATTAAAACGTTTTATTAAAACGTTTATAAAAAATAAATATAAATATTTGTGTGCGCGAAATGTTGAGTAGCCGCTGCTCCACTATCAACCATACCATTTTCCATTATGTACTGTGGGATGCTTTATTGTTAAAATCATTATCAGCTTATGCCCTTTTTTCTTTTGCCTATTATGCATTGTCTTGATCAATGTCTATCATGTACATCTATAATGGAAGGTTGAATGGAGTGAGCACATAGGGAGTAATCTAACCAGCTGTTCAATTTTATGCTACATACTAGCTCTTTTTTAAACTATTATCAACATTAAAACTCAATTTTTTACGGTCCATTATTTCTCTGGAGTTGTAATTTCTATGCCTACAAAACCCCAACTTTTCCTTTCCTTTTTGATCATTTTAAGACCTGCTAAGGACCAGATGTTTTTTTTTATCTGCTGATATGTACAACCATAGATTTCAAAGAAGGGGTACTTTTTCCACACCACAACACTGCTCTTGTTTAGCTATGCCTTCCTGTGCAACAGAATTGATAAATGTCCCTCACTGTAATTCCTCAGCAGGATTTGTTGCTTAATGTAGCACATACTGTACATACTACTGTTCCTGTTCAGCAAACAGGGCATATTTTTTTTAATTCAGTACCAGCCAAAGGATAGGAACATTGTTAATCCTGGGTATGAGGTTACAAAAATGTTTAAAACTCCTTTTTTTTTGCAACATATTTTATGTCTCCTGATCTTTCTAAACTTGCAAATTTTACTGCAAGGTGGTTTGACTTTGCGTTTGGCTAACATGCTAATATATTTTTTTTCTAGCTCTGTCTCAAGAAAGCTGTTTATCAGGAATTCAAAGACAAGCAGAAGGCATCATCTCATATTAAGTGTAACCTGATTGAGGAAACTGAGCCCGTCTGAAATGGATAGACATGTAGACAACCTTGGAAGAACGCTCAGATGTAAAAGGAGAAAATATGTAATGATTAAGCGCCATTGACACTGCTAGAAAGAGCCATATTAAACTACAGCGTGGGTTATGCTTTTTCGTGAATGTTTAATGAATGGTTAAACAGACTACAATTTATAATTGTATAACAGAAACTAATGTAATGGTGGTGGCATGGGACACCTATTTGGTAAAGAAAGTGGTGAGTTTGCTCATAGTTTTGAAATGAAATATCTGATTTGTCGGTATAATTCACAGCTCAACTTTCCATTTCTGTGCCTTTATAGAATAGTTCCAATGACAGAAGCTTTCCAGTATGCTACTGGTCTTCTGACTACTAGCTTATGGTTAGAAATTGTTTAACATATACATTATAATGCCACCCTAATGTACATAAGCTACTTGTGTAAGGTTCTAGATAGAGGTTTTAATTTATTCAATATCATTGTCACTGTGTGACTTTTAATATGTGGTACATATCTGTACTTAACAAATAATAAAAATAAATGTTTTTTGTCATTATGTGTTTTGTGAAAATAATTGATTATTAAAAGTGTACATTAATTTGTTTTTGGCAGATATATATTTATCCTACCCTGGTAGGTAGTCATTAGAAATGTAGCCGTAACCCCCACACATGTGCAGTATTGGAAACAAGATCAATATGGCTGCGAGATCTCATGCATATGCTGTAGTGACCAAACTGTACTGCCATTACCAGTCATGTGCAGGAATTGCTGCCATATATCACATTATTTGGGCAAGATCCTGTGCATTTACAGGAGTGGCACGAACCACAGATCAGTCACTACCATGTACACTATGTGCGTGATCTTACCACCATATTAACAGCAGACTTGTGGGAGTGCGCATGTGCAGGAATCGTTCTCCCTTCTGCACCCATTGTGCTGTTCATCACCACTACTGTATCTGCCAGCCTGCTTGCCCTTCTCTGCTTTCATCAACATGTCTCATGCCGACCCATCACCACCGAGCCTTACAACTTCCTCCCCACCGCTGCTACTGCCATAACAACTTTCACCCCGCCACTCAGCATAGCACCCCCCCCCCCCCCCTCTCACCAGTAT
>NW_017307051.1:771781-786898 GCF_000935625.1 Nanorana parkeri | reverse complement strand
CCCACAGCACAACCCCCCCCCCCCCCCCTTGCACAATCAACAGATCAACTGCCAGCACTGTTCCAAATGCCAATATCACCACTGCTAACCCCTACTTCTACTCTCACCACAGCAGCCACCCTCTTACCACAGGCCCACCCCATCGCCACACCGATGTTCCCCATTCATCGCAGCACCAAATTTTTCCCACCCCATTATTGCAGCTGCAAAAGTGTTCCCTCACTATTGTTGCCCCAAATATGCATAGTGCATATATATGCAGCCTCTTTACAGAACCCAGTCTTTTTTTCCCCCTCACCTAGCACTCACTTCCCACTTCATTATTTTTAACTAGTGCTGCTTGAAACAAGGGAAACTTACTCACACCTTGATACATGAAAAGCTAATCCAAGAGCACGATGAGTTTGAATACCAGAACAGAGGCCCCAGCTGATCGGCTGCAAGACAATTAGGCCAGCAATTTTCCACCTAGCTCTTCAATTCTCCAATAAAAATTTGTTGAGCCGCATGATACAGTGGTGGTCTATCTATGGCAGTGACGTGCGGTACCTTCGCTTCATGGTGAGACACTCCTCAGCCCTGTCCCCAGCACGCCCAGCCCGCCCCCAGCAGGCAAAAGCCCAGTCCATATCCTGCCGAAGCCCCGTCCCCATCCCGGCGAAGCCCCAGCTACTGTGAAGGAGGGAGGGAGGAGGAAGTGGAGAAAACAGGGACGAGGTTCCCTGTCCCTCACTTGCTCATCACTGCTGAGGCATCGAGATCTTTTTTTTTGGATTGGACAGCTTGGACCAATGGCGCTTTGCCATTGGTCCAAACCATCCACAGAGCTCACGCCTCTAACAAACAGAGGCTGTGACAGCTCTTGCCTCACTAGTTAGATTACACAAGCAGTGGAGAAACCCCCTGCTGTGTAACCTAACTACCTGTCAAAATCGAGATGCAACGCTGCCTGTAATTAACAGGCAGCGCTCTGTCCATGACAGGTTACATAGCGGGGAGGCTTTCCCTGCTGTGCAACCTGTTACAAGCTGATCTGAATGGAGAAAAAGCAGTCAGCTTCAGACTCACCTTAATATTAGGTGAGGCTCTGCCTCACTTGCCTCTCCTGACCGCACGCCCATGGTAATGATTCATGATCCATAGTAAGAATTTCTCAAAGTGACTATAATCAGTCTTGTGTGCAAAGTCTACTGATCTCTATATACAAAAGGCCGTTTTCAACAGACTGCAGGAAAATGTGAAAAAGAGGTTCAAGCTCCACCTGTTTGAAATTACAATATTATAAAAGATTTGTATGCAATTTTTCGTATTTATCTGACTAGACAAAAAAAAGTTGAACATGTTTTTGAATGGTATTGTTTCTATTTATGAACATAATAAAGAAAATATATACAAACCTAATACACAATATTGAAAAGTAAATTATACCCCTTTAAATGGCAACTGTGAAAACACACCTTAACTTGTATTTTTCTCCAAAACCGGATGCTCCATGCTGGGATCTGCATTCCATACTTATGAAAGTCTGAATTTACTGTAGACATGCGAATCCCTGTGTGTGGCAATGCATTTCAGATGCTGCAGCCCTGGATGATTTATCAAATAGCAAACGCGTCAAATACAACCAAGGAAAGGGCCAAAAAGAAACAAGGCTTCTAAGGTAGATACAACAAATTTAGAATTTTGCTGAAATTTACTGCCTTATATTAATGTTAATAAAAACATGCAATTGCACGTTGAAGGATTTTATTCAATCCATTTGTCATCAGTCAAAACCAAAGGAAGCACTTTTTTTTAGATGGATTTCTTTCCTTTTGGAATCTCGTAACATCTGTGCAACAACTGTAATGAATTTAGCAGCATTTAAGAGCAATGGTGTTTTGATTTACATTCTATAAGCTTAGCAGCACAGAGCAGATTAACCACTTCAAGACCAGGTGTTTAGACCCCCTTCCTGGCCAGGCCATTTTTCAGTATTCAGCGTACTTAAAACATTTTTTTTTTAAATTCTTTTTTATGTGTTACTTAACATTTTTTTGGGGGGGGCTTTAATTTTTCCCCCCTTTTTTTCACTAAACTTTATTGCTATCACATAAAAATTGCGGCCATTTCCCGCTCGCGCGGGGAAAAAAATCGTATGCACCAGCAGGTCTATTTATAAAGCAGTGGATGTGACTTTCACCAAAGATTCTATGGTAGAGAATCAATCATTGTAATTTTAAATACCTGAACCTGGAAGATTCTTCACCAGAGTCACAGTTTACTGCTTTATAAATAGAACCCTACGTAATAACCGTGTCATTAAAAAATGGCAATAAATGATCAAGTGTATCTACTGTTCAGAGCCAGATATTTCACAGGGCAATCTAGGCAGGAGCCTTGGACTTTGCAGATGTTCTGGAGGCCCAGCTACAAGCTTTATGCAGTAAACTAGGGCATTAGTACAGTTAGTCATAACTGTAATTAAAAAAAAGTCTGTTAGCATAAGAGGGGTTCCAAAATTAAAAATGGCTATCACTTCAAAAGTTCAGCCTGGTGCTGACAGGCACCAATTATTTCTGCATATCAGGTGACTCAAGGGGAAGTGTGGAACTTGGTAGAGTTCCAAGAGTAGAGTTCTTGGGAGAGTTATGACTTACATGACCACTGGTGGATAAATAAGTGAGAAGGTGGGCAGTTATTATACTTCATGTTGTGGAGAATTGTTAATAGGTTCAAAGGACCTCTGTACTAGTTTACTGGCAGCAAGTATATGAACTCACTTAGCCCCAACAGGAGCAAGTTCTTTAAATATAAAGCTCCCTTCACATTCCCAAACCTCCCCTTGCTTTGAGACGACTGATACAGGACGTAAGCAATTAATAGGGGCCTGGCCCACTGGAACTCGGTAAGTATGTATCATGGGGTGGGAGAGATCGGTAATGCCACCTTTAAAGGGTCTAGAGGAAAGGTTTTAAGTGTATTTCCACTTTTACAGTCAAATTTGATAAAACTGCTCTATATGATTGTTATGCGTTGCTATTCACACAGCATACCTAAAAACGAATTTCTTACAGTTTAGATGTGTCTGTGTAGCAGGTATTTGCAAGATTCTTTCTCAGTTTCCAAGTGAAAAGAAATTATGTTTGTCCCCACAGAAAGACTAGGGACAGACCACATTTCCTCTCATTAACATACAATGCTTCTAGATGATTAGCCCTTTGTGAGGACAGATAGTGTTCAAATCTAGTTTACAACTGATAATAAGATCTGCCAGCACAGTACAGATAGGGTTAATCATGTTATCATTAACCTGCCCAGTGCCCCATTGCATTCCCAAGCAAAACTCAGTAAGGGGAACAACTTTTCTTTGAGAACTAAGCAGAAATTAAAAACAAATTAAGTTATGCTATGTGAATACGAAACATGTAACAAATATAACATAGGTGTTATCCCAATTTGGCTCTTTAAAGTGCATTTATCATTTAAGACTCATGAATTTATGTTTCTAACTAATCACATTATTTGATTGTATAGGAGTTATGATATTGACAAAAAAATTATGAAATATTATGGCTTCTTATTTTATTGGACTTTATATGATGCTTGGCTGATGTAAGGCACTTAGAAAATAAGTATTCAGTAAGCTAATAATGCTGTCTAGTAATCACTGTAGTTATGCTAAAGTCAGATATTGAATTAATTAGGCTCAATTTTCAAAGCTAAATTTAAGCATTTCTATTTCCAATAAAAGTCACAGTTATTTTCAATTACAGTCACATTGCTAAAAAAAGATCCTTATCCGTGTGGTAAAGCTTTTTTGTACTGAGCCTAATGTATCTTAACCCTTTTGCAATCAGAGGCAATCAATGCCTCGATGCCCAGGTGACATTTAGCATCAGCATGTGTCAATTAACTTGACAAAAACATTTTGACTAATTTGCACACATATTTAGAACTATTGTTAACCCCTTGAGCATGATTGGCAGGAATATGGCTCTCTAGCTACCCAATAGCTACATTGTTAATTCCCCAGACCCACTTACTTGGAAAACAACGTATAGGTACTTTCTTCTCAGGGACTAGTTCTTTTCTCTGGATGCTCAGAATGATGGAGCATTGGCCACCTGCAGGTTTCTACTCAAAACAAAGTCCTTGGTCTACTGTCTTTGCTTTTTTATTCAAATAAAGCCCTTTTTCAAGGTTTGTTGTGTTTATTTACTATTTCTTTACTATTTGGTGAATGTGTAGGGGTAACAACTACCCCTTACTCATTCACATTTTATGAAAGGGGGCACCCAGATGCAGATGAGCCCCCCAGCCACAGGCACCCACAACCACCAGGTAAGGGTTGTGGGGAAGAGGCCCTTGTTCTCATTGGAGGGGTCCCCTCCTGCAAAAAGCACCCTCCCAATGTCGAGGGCTTGGTATGGTGCAGGAGGGTGATGGGGCACGTGCTCGCCCCCCCTTTCCTGCTCTGCCAGGCCACTGCTGGGATTAAGCATCTGGTATGAAATATTTGGGGGACTCCACGTTTTTTCTTTCTTTTTTTGGTGTTGGGGTCCCCCTTAAAATTCCTACCAGACCTAAATGGTCTGGTATGACTTTAGAGGGGAACCCTGCACTTTTTTTTTTTTTTACATCGGAGGTCCTCCCTGACATCCCTACCACACTTAAAGGGTCTCGTATAAATTGGGGAGGGTAATCAACACTTTTTTTTTTAAATCTACGTTATCACAACTTTTAGGGATTCGGTCCACTTCAGCAGACCATTCTTCCCGCTCTGGCTGTTTGTTAGGCTTTGCTGAGCTTAAGCACGATCATTCAGCTCAGTTACGTTCAGGTTAGCCGATTGTTTGGCTAAATCCTTTGGCTCTATAGTGACTAACCTCTTAGGTATTTTTGTGAGGCTAGTTTGGCTAAAATATTTTTTTGTAGCAAAAAGGTCTGATGTGGTGTCTTTTGCCATCACTAGGTGGTAGTATTGCTTTGTTTTAGCAGAGTACAGGAAAGACTTCTTGAATTAGATTTGAGTCTTGAACATTTCAAACATGTGTTTGTCTTGTAGCATTTGTGTTAACACAGATCAAGTTCGAAAGTTCAGACAAGACTTAAAGGCATTCTGTTTTCAATGTAGACTATTTGCTCCAGCACCGTACACCCTGTCCATTTCATAGAAAGATGAAGGCCTGACCTCAAAACCCCAGAGCTATACAGTAATGGAGGGGTAAAATATTATTAAGGATAAAGTAGTCTCCCTGAATAAACCTTCAGACTAAGATTTCCAAACTTCATAGCGTACATGAAAACTTCTCAATCTCTTCCATATGTAAGTTCACTATGGTATTAAAAAGTCTACGGTAACCACAACCCTCTCAAAGTGTCTGTACGTTATAACATGCAGCAGACCTCTTTAGAAATATATTATACAAACATGCATGGTGTATGTGGAATTTGTGCGGGCTTTCATCCAGGTGCTTTGATTTTCTTGCAAAAGTACATTATAACCGTGAGTACAAATGATAAAGAGTTTTAGTGAGGATAGACTAATATACATGGTTCAAGGTTGCCTGCTAAAGCGTAATTGAATGTGTTGAAGTTATAAAAGCAGATGTATATTGACTCAATCAGCTCATATTTACTGGGTCAGTTAATGTATGCTCTTAGCAATAACTTTTTATTATAGCTTTAGGCCTTGTGCACACTAACTGGTTGCTTTCAACACAAGAGAAGATATCTGGTAAGTTTAAACAACTTTATACTTCCCAGAGCACTTTTCCTGCGTTTAGTTGTTGCTAAGCTTAGTTGCATCGACATGCGTTTGCTGCACTTAGCTGCGTACAACCGGACTAAACAGCGCCGGGACGCAGACATTTCTACTTTGGGTAAAAACTTCAAGACTGAATGAACCTAGATGCTGCTTAACATCTAAGTGTGCATTCAGTCATAGAAAAGCATTAACATGAGTCCAGGAAGGAGCTTCAAACACACCAGGACTGATGTTTATTTTAACGCCGTGTGCATAAGGCCTTAATTAGATGTAATGTATAGAACCCCTCTAAACTTCATATCCTGGAGAACAACTGAACGTGACAGCAGTTCTCTCCAATGTTATGTCAAATTCCTTCTTAGACAGCTATCACCTGTACATGTGTCCTCATTAAAAGATTTTCCCTGTCACTCTGGTGACAACTTAAAATTTTTGTACTTCCCATCCCTTTATGTCCCGTGACAGTTGTCACCGGTACAAAAAGAGAGGCTAAATCTCTCCAACTGGAACACAGAGAGCAATAAAATCAGGACAGAGTTTCTAGGTATTTTTACGCAATCCAGAACTAAAACAAACAAGGTTTAGGCAGGGATATACTTTTATTTATTTTTTCTTATAGATGTCTGTATATATAATGTTGTGTACCACTTGGTTTTGAACTGCATAAGGTATGTTGAAATCCAGATAATGCATCTACTAAGCAGACCAAGTAGACTGGTGAATCTTACTACACAGCGTAGATGTTAGCTATTGTCTCTGTGCCCTACAGAATGATGGCTTGAAAGGGTGGATTGCAGTAACAGTAGGGGCCTGAGGGTAGTAGGGAGGTTACAGGACATGACTGACTGCATGGGGGGGTGTACCATGAGCCATTATTTACTTTAGCAGCCACCGGCCGCCCATATTCTGGCCCAAGAGGGTACTCCCACCAACAGTTACCCAAGTTCTTACTGGCTACAAAGCTTTAGAGCCCAGTAGCCCCACCATTGGCACTTCACTATTACTCTGCCCCTTTTCACCTTCTGGAGAGCCAGTTCTTCGTCATCTCATGTATGGCACCGCCACGGACCGCCCAATGGACGACCAACCTAGGAGAAATATTAGTCAGCCATATTTCCCAAAACACAAATACCACCTATAACATAGAAAATGTATTGTTTGGTTTTAAAGTTATTAATGGTTTGATTAATTCAGCTAAGTTTTAAAGCAATAAAAGTGTTGCGGCCATTTTTTATTACAAAAATTTTGGTTCCGTGTTTTATTTAGGTTAATATAGGGTACCGCATGCAATTCCATACCCATAACCCCAACTAGAAAGAATGTATCCCTCCTCTGCAAACTCCACACTAACCCTTTGGAAACATAAAAAACAACAAGCCTAAATACTATCGGGGAGGGTGAGCAGGAATTACCATTTTTTCTCCGACCTAAAATGGTTCCCTACCTTACACTATGCAGTAAGATGGCCCCCTTAACTCCACCCCCCAAGCTAAACCCCCCTATCACTATGCTAGCTGGCCCTCCCACCCCCCTTTTCAAACACAACAGAAAAAAGCCCCTTTCATCCAATACTCACCTAACTTCTTCTTGTTTCTTGTTGAATGATCAGTGAAAAAAGAAAAAAACATCCTTATTACAAATCCACAGGGAGATTTTAATAATCTACTACTATGAAATAGAGCTGTATTGCCAGGCAGACCATCAACAAACTGAGCCATTATAGATTTACTCAGCATCAGCCTTCACTTTGTCCCTGCATAGTCTGGCTGGCAGCATCCTGCTGTTAACTATGGCAGATGAGAGGCTGGCAACAACTGCATAATACTGGAATTCGAACCAAGAGCCATACAAAAGAGTGTGCAAAATGTGAGTTTATATTCATGTCACTGAAAAAGAGAAAAATCCCTTTTATAACCAACCCACAGAGGGATTTAAACCAGCTGCCGCATCACAACAGAACTGTTCTCCCAGCCAGAGTATAACACATGTGAGATCCATGGCAGAACCCAGTAAGAAATATCAAGAAAGCAAAGTCTTTTTTTATTTGCTATAGGCTTACTGAAATGTAAAAAGGTTCAGCAGCACTTAAAGGAAAACTCTGCAAAGTATGGGTTGCTGCTAAACTGGCCACATAACATAACAATAGTCTTGTTTCAGAAACCTGCAGACATTTTTTTGTAGATAAATACCACTATTTATGGGGTCCCTGTGCTTAGTACTCATTCAGTAGGTGGAAACACTGAAAGAAACAGGACATGTATGTGCCTATTCATAATCCTCATGTCATAAATGAACACGTCTGTAAAAAGACACAAATTCAATAATACATTTCCTTTCTGTGCATCGGCACAAGCTGCCTAATGTTCTCCCAGCAACAATGTACATTACTATAAACCTCTTTACTGATTAGATTTCCTCTGCAGATTAGTTGTAAGGTTCAGTGTCACCTCCTGCCAGTTCCCCGCTGCAGCACATTGCTTTCTCCTCTCTTTTTCAGCTGTCATGCATGATGATATAACAGTTGAGGTGGGTCACGTTTTGGCTTTCAAACATCTGATTATTTCAAAGCAGAAGGGCAGAAGCACCAAATTTTATGTTAAAGGAGAACTATGAGGTGAGTGCTTTCCACTCACCTCATAGTTCTAGCCGACCTGTGACTGTATAGAAGCAAATCAATCTGCAATGTAGGCATCAAGCAAAAATTATTGTAGATGGCTTGTGTATTTCTCAGGTTCTGCTCTACATTTGAATGCCAATCAGTCTGATCTGTGGAGCAATAAAAAATTCACATATTGATAAGTGGAAATCGTGGCTTATGAGATTCTCTGTAGGATGAGTCATTTGGAACTCTCATATTCAAGAAAATTGGAGAATTGTGATTCGCCAGAAGTTTCTGAGCTCTTTAGTCTGCCGAATCACAACATTTCACTAATGTTAGGTTACTTGCTTATATTATTAGGTGATACTTAGACATTTAAACAGCTCCACAATTAGAAAAGAGTCAACATTTCAGTCAGCTCTTGTCTAAGTAACTCAGTGGAAATTGTCACCAAAGAGTGACTACAGCCAATTAGCAGAAGTCACTACTTGGGTGCCCTGTCAGCCACGAATTACGGCTTTTCAGAATACAAGAGTCAACAGGGGAGAATCCTCCACCAACACTGTTTAGCACAGAAGGGGAAATAAAAAGTGTGTTTCAAACTTAAAGGGTTTCTAAACATGGTTTCTAGCAAGCAGTAGATATATGTAAAAAGTTTTTTTTTAAACGCTTTAAAAGCGGTTTAAACTCACCTGTGTCTTGCCCCACACGCTCCCGTCCGAAAATCTGAAAATTCTCGGGCGGCCGCTAAGCATCTTGGGGCGGGCGCATGCACAGTTCGGATTTTCGGCCGGGAGATGAGGAGAGGCACAAGGTAAGTATATGGACGCGTGCACCCGCATGCAGACACCGTAGGACAGGAAGTGCCAGCAAGTACAGAGGAGTCAGCGCTGGATCGGAGACCCGCAGCAGCGCTGGCGAGAAGGCTGAAAACGACAGGAAAGAAGAAGAAGATCGGATTAAGAGACATCATTTAAGGTCAGTGCTTTAATTAACATTGGGGGGAGGGAAAAAATATTTGCCTTTAATGTCACTTTAAAGTGTGTTTTGGAATGTGGATAATGGGGATATCTTGTGTCTAGGCTGCGTAAATTAACGATTAATCCCTCGATTTGATCGTTCTCTTGATCCGTACTCACCTCTCCGCCGGCTTCCGGGTCTTCCGTCGATGTCCGCGACGTCACCGGACTCCTCCCACCTTCCACAAGTGGCTCTGTCGGCTAACGAAGGGAAGGGGGGAGGAGTCCGGTGACGTCGATGTCCGTCACTGGACTCCTCCCCCTTCCATTAATTACCTGATGGCCCGGTGAGTACACATCCTAACTCTCCCGGCCGCCCGGGAGAGAAACACTTTTTACCGGAAAGGTTTAATCTGCTCAATCAAGCAGATTAAACCTTTCCCTGCGATCGTTTTTATTTTTTTATTTTCTGACATCGGGAGCCGCGGCCTGACCGTCAGTCAGAAAAGAAAAAAAAATGCATACAATTACATAGCTAGATTTCTATTGGCTATTGCACTTTGCAATAGCCAATAGCAAACTAGCTAATGCACCCGCCACTGCTGCTGTCAATCAGCAGAGGGGGACCTGAATTTTTCCATAAGGTCCTCTTCTGGTGATTGAAATCAGCAGGGGGCGGGTGCAATAGCTAGTTTGCTATAGGCTATTGCAAAGTGAAATAGCCAATAGGAATCTAGCTAAGCATTCTTATGCCTTTTTTTTTTATTCTGACAACTGCAACTGGCAGAATACTAAAAAAAAAAAAAAAAAGTCTGCAGATAGCAAATCCTGTGCTATCTGCCATCATTTCAGGGAGGTGCCCTCTCCCAGCCCCCCCTAACCTCGGCACCTGAGATTAATAACGTGATGGATTAGTGTGATACTAGTTCATTTTATTACTTCATTGCTGTGCTGTATGTGTATAGGCCAATGTAGTTGGATCTGTATGTGCGTTATAATTAATCGAAATTAAAAAAATTTCGAGTAATCGAACAGGAAAATTTTAATCATTACCAGCCCTACTTGTGTCCAAAATTATTATTATTATGCACACCTTGAAGATCCATCATCAGGGGCAGACTGACCATTCGGGCACTCAGGCATGGACCGAGGGCCCGTGGCCAGGACGGGGCCCGTCACCGTCCCTCCCTCCAGCTCTCTTTTCCCCTACTTCCAGCCCCACAGCATGTGTCCGTGCCCACCAGACCCTGCTGTCGGTTTACACAGCCTCATCTGACAGCCGCACACTGCAGACGAGTGTGATCATCTCTGTGCACGGATGTCTCCTACAGTTGCGAGGCGAGAGGTGAGAGGGGGAAGGGGGGGTTTGGCTGTGCGGGAAAGTGAAAGTGAGATTCAGTCCCTGCCGGCTTTTTTCTCACAGACCTCACAGCAGCCGACCAAGTCTCTGCCTGTATACAGTGCCCTGCTCACATTACATAGCATTCCACGACCAGCACAAATCTCCACTGCCTGCACATCAACCATGCTGACCTCCCTCCAGTGGCGTAACCAGTAGTACGTTTACTATAACTACAACTATGAATCAACAGGAGTGGATATAGATCACTCCCATTCATTCATAATTGAGGATACAGTAACCATACCATATCCTCAATTATGTACAAACACTCAGCGATCACTGAGCACTGATTGTTTGTACCCGCTCTCCATCTTGACACACTGTCACAGGAGGCTGAGCGAGCGGTGTAGGAAGGAGAGCCCAGCCTCCTGTGACAGCGTGGGCTGTCTCCGCCACCACACCGCTCTGCCGGACTGTGATAGGCGGCTGATCGGTGTGGGAGGAGAGACAACGGCCGATCACGGCGCTCTCCACCGCAGTGCTTGGCTGGCTGTCACTTTCTCTCCTTCCTGCTGGGACAAAGAGCAGCGCCCAGCGGGGAGGAAAGAAATCACGGCTGCGCCGGCAACATAGCAGTTTCGGCACTTAGCCCCCCTTCAGCTTTACGTCCAGGGCCAGCGCACCGGCCGCCCACCCGGTTGTTACGCCACTGCCTCCCTCTGATCCTTTGCATCTGCCCCCCTGCATCCTCTGCATCTGCCCCCCTGCATCTGCCCCCCTGCATCCTCTGCATCTGCCCCCCTGCATCCTCTGCATCTGCCCCCTGCATCCTCCGCATCTGCCCCCCTGCATCTCAAATCTGCCCCTGCTGATCATACAAATCTGCCCCTGCTGATCCTCCACATCTGCCCCTGTTTATCCTTCACATCTGCTCCATTAGGCCCTCTGCATCTGTCCCTACTTAGACCATTTGCATCTGCCCCTGCTAAGACTTTCTGCATCTGCCCCTTTTGAGACCCTCCATCCAAGACACCAGGCCGGCACCCTGGAGAAGAGCGGCAGCACAGAGTATGTTGCAAATTCATATACTATTCTGTATTGCTGGAATTCATAGACCTCTATAGATTATGGCATTCTGCATTGCTGTGAAGTGTATTGCTCGGATTTGTAGTCCTCTAAAGATGGTAGTATTCTGCACTGTTGTATAATGTATTGCTGGGAGTTGTATTCCTCTACAGCTGGTTGCCATTCTGCATTGCTGTATAATATATTGCTGGGAATTGTAGTCCTCTATTGGGGGTACAGGTAGAGATACACCGATACTCAGGTAGAGCTAATGGTACATGAAGTAGGGGGAGCAATACTTAAAATAGGGATTCCCATGGTACGTACCTGTACATGACCTGCCTCATTTCTTACAACAACATAGATTACAGGGCATTTTGGTATACCATTTGGCTTTGTGCATGGGCGCTTTCTTTTTTAGAGATCCAGTCATGTTTGTTTTATTTTGTTTAGTTTAAAGTACATATTCACCTTTTTAAGTGATTTGTATTTATTGTGGTAATGTACATGTGCAGTGATGATGTATACATGTGCACATTTTTCATGACTCACATTGCAGGCTTTCTTCATTTTTTTAAAGAAGATTTTATTAGGCCTGAAGCCTAAAAATTCAAAATTTTCTCCGTATCGCCCGGGGGCCCCATGTGTTGTCAGTCCGCCCCCTGTCCATCATCATGAAGTTTCATCTGTGATCTCCACCTCTCACTGCATAATCTATCTCTCCCAAATTCTGGCAAGCAGCACAAGCAAAGACAAGAGGATATTTCTACACGAACTTATGAAGAGCAGGAATTTTCCAAATTACGTTTTTAAGTCACCGCAGTGCACATTGTGCAGGTAACCTTACATATACCACGGTGGAGTAATAAGTGTATCAGCATTGCATTTTACTTAACCATGCACTGTAGATATCCTCATAAAATGTTGAAAAAACTGTCAGTAGGAGGACAAATTTAGGAAGCACTGATAAAGGGGTTGCAAAGGCAAGCAATTTTTCACTCAAGCTCTGCCCATCAATAATCATCATTGAAGACTTCCTCTTAAAACTTTTAATTTAATTTTGCATGGATGTTTTTTAAAGCCGAGTACTTGCAAGCATCCATCACAACTGAGTTGTAAGGGATAATAGGAAAGAAAGATGAATTATATAGCAAACGACCATAATTACAGGGACACTGGAAAATACTTCTATGAGTGTATGGTTCCCAAGTGTTTTCAATATTATAGGATTATAAAGAAAAATCAGTCCCACTATTGTTGTTGTTTGTCTTGTTAACAGGATATCTGGTTTCTATGGAAACCATATGTTATGTACATAATTTTGTTTAAATGTTTTTTTGCATGCTATTTGGAGCAGAAATAAATGCACTCAATATTTACATTAGCTATTTTAATGCAATTTTAGATGCCTGTAGGTGCCAAGTGTCATTGATCCTTCATTTGCTTTTCAAGTGTAGGGACCCTGCTCTATGCTGTTGTATCCTTAAATAAATTTAGTATGGTTTGCTGCTAAGCTGTGGGCAGTCTAAGCATCTATTTACCTTTTTCCAGGCTCTGCAGTTCTTCATTTAAGCTTAGTGGGATGATTGCTTCTGCCTATTACTGTGAAGGGGGTTCCAGTAATTAGTGAAGCACATCACTGAGTTATGAATATGTAGCTGACTCAACCATGTTCACAGCTATGGTTTTGGAGATTATATATATTTGGGTCACAGTTCAATAACTTCTGGGCTTCTGGGCCTTTGCCTGGAGAGGATGTATATCTAAAAGGATTTCTTCTTGGGCCTTGCCCCCTGCCTGTCCTTAGCAACCATAGCAGGCGGAAAGATGTGTATGTGGGCAAGATTGCAGGCCAGAGTGTTGCTGAGAGCTGGGTGGGAAGATGTGTATGGCCCTTACACATCTCTTAGCAACCTGGGACGCTCTGGCTGGCATCCCACCAGCCACCATGTCACTGGTTCTTAGGAGCTGGGCCGGACACCAAAGGCACAATTTGTTGCAGATTCTCTTTTCATGCTATGGCTCCTCTCCAAACGTCCTTGTGATTGGCCATTAAAGCACTGTTACTTTAGGAAGATCACATGCTCGCCCATATGCAGAAGTGCTGTTTCATTAGCCGTTCTAGTAGGGCAAAGAACAAAGCATGCCTGGGTAAATATACATACTGGGGTGCAATGTGCAGACACTGTCACTTTCCCTTGAATAGGCACAGTGACAGTATCTTTTTAAGTCGGCTCTCCTGATCCTCATTCCTGCAAGTCATTGAAATGTTTTAAATCCATCGAAAGATAGCGCCAGGGCCTTCTTTACCGCAGGGCAAAAAGGGCTGTCACTTGCGCTCCGGCAGGTGTACAGAAAAAGAGCCACTGCAGGTAGGGAGACCGGCCACCAGTTCTCAGTATCAGTTTCCAGCTTGTCACTTCACAAGCTTGAAGCCGTCAGTGTGTGTGTGCCTCCTCTGTGAACTCCTCCCCTGATGCCTGTCACAGAGATCCGCAGGTACAGAGCAGATACTTTCTGCATGGTGTGCTGCATTTGCACCATATGCATTCTACGTATAATATATATGGAGGCATTTGATACAAATGCAGCATACTGAGCAGCATGTATTCAGGGACATGCAATGTAAATGCAATACCAATTTTACTAATATAACCATGTACTGGTACATTTGTTCTGTACTACTTGATAAATCATACAATAAGACTATTAAAATTTATTGTATGATTTAACAAGTAGCTGAGAACAAATGTAACAATACTGTACATGGTTAAGTGTTAGTAAAAATGGTATTGCATTCACATTGCATGTCCCCAAACACTTGCTGCATTACATTTTCAACGTATGCATTCTACATATATTATAGATTTATGACTCAAAAATCTGTATTGTAGTGTCCGTTGCATTGCAGAGTCCTTTGCATTGCAGAGTCCTGAGTCTGTTGGAGTGCAGAGTCCTGAGTCCATTGTGTTGCAAAGTCTGGAGTCCATTGCGCTACAGAGTCCTGAGTCCATTGCATTGTGGAGTCCTGAATCCATTGGGTTGCAGAGTACTGAGCCTATTGTGTTGCAGAGTCCTGAGTCCATTGCATTGCACAGTCCTGAGTCCATTGCATTGCACAGTCCTGAGTCCTTTGCATTGCAGATGCCTGACTCCATTGCGTTGCACAGTCCCGAGTCCATTGCATTGCAGAGTCTTGCATCTATTGTGTTGCACAGTCCTGAGTCCATTGCGTTGCAGAGTCCTGAGTCCATTGCGTTGCAAAGTCCTGAGTCTCTATTGAGTTAATGCATTGAACTGTGTTAGTGTGTGTGTGTATAATATACAGACATACATACTGAATATAGTTTTTATTTATTCATTTCAGGGGAAGATGATGTAGGTGGATACGGGGGTCTGGGCA
>NW_017307051.1:759586-771708 GCF_000935625.1 Nanorana parkeri | reverse complement strand
CTTCAGCAAAATCTTGCCCAGGGCCCACTTACCATTAAAGGCGGCCCTGGATGGGGCAGCAAGCATTTTGCAGAAAATACCTGCATATTTCTCTCAGCGTAGGATTTCATATAATGCAGTTGCTTTCAACTAGGTGTATGTAAATTGGAAGAAGGAGGTCAGGATGAGATTCACATAAATATAAAGATTGTCCAAGATTTGTCTTTGTTACTAGTAAAGTCATATGAGACACTGGGTGGAGCTGGGTGTTTAATATTGCCTACATTTTATTTCCTTGCTATTCCTGTTTATTAGAGCTTGGTGTCAGCAGAGGATCATAAGAACAGTGCCGGGGGCTGATGCCTAAAAGTTATTATTCAATGATTAAAGCAGCCAGACAGGAAAGACAGATAATGAAGCAGGGATTTGAAATATGCAGTGCTGGCTGCAGGCACTTTGCCTCATAATGCTGTCAATGAATGTTGGAAACACTGTAAATTAACCAAGTGAACTCGTGTCCTTTAAAAGAATTCTATTTTCAGCCTCTTGCTGGCTTGGTGGGTTATGCCTTTGAAGCGGATGCAGTTGTTTCACATGTCAATGCCTCTGCCCATGAAAATACAGAAAAACTCTATTGTTAATTGAGTCAGTGCTTCGAGAATCAGTGAGGTAACATTTCTCAAATCATGACATCCATTTTTATAGTCACATAGCTGTACACTGCTGACATGATTTGAAGCTGAACATGTTTGCTGTTATTTTTAGTATTTTCAATGTGACTGAATGTATATTTCAAAGCAATCTCGTTTAACTATGAACAGTTTTATTTGTATAACAAATGGGGAAGTCAAAGCAGGAAATCATTTTTTACTTTAAGAGGAACTCCCATTATTTAGAAAAATTAACCCTTCAAGGGTTAACTGCCCGTATTGCTCTAGGGGCTGAAATAAAGAAGATATACTCACCTGGTCCTCAGCCCTGCTGTGGCAGTCAGCGGTCACCTCCCTCTCCCTCCGCTCTGGCTGTGGTATGTCCCTTAGCATCCTCACATCTGATACAGGTGAATGGAATGCATTAGACGTGATGATGTAAGCGGGGCTTAGAATGACGGAGCCTGGTGGAGAAGAGGCTGCATGGGGTAGCAGCCAGGCAGGATCAGGTGAGTATATTTTTGATGCAAGCCTCTTGACTAAAATGAGCACTTAACCCATGCAGTGCAGGGTTTTTGTTTTTTTTTTAGATTCCTGGAGTTCCTCTTTAAGCTAGCCATTTACTTAGGGTTACCACCTGTCCAGGATTCTTCTGGACAGTCCGGGTTTTGAATGATGTGTCCGGGTTTCATGGCAGCTGAAACCCAGACACCTGATGTCAGGCAGACAGGGGCAACCAAAATTAAGATAAGGGATAGTGGCCCCCACTGAATAGTCTTGACTGTGATATTTATATATGAATGGGTGGCATTATTTACATATGAAAAAGCTGCAGCTGAAGTCACTGTTTGGGTATTTTGACAGCTGTGGGCACTGGCTTTCAAAATATCTGCATACACTCCAGGTACGTGCACTAACTGTAAACTATTCTTATTTATTTTTTAATCTGAGTCAACCACTCCTGAAAGGACAAAAGTAACAAAGCAATTCATAAGCCCTAATAAGGGGGATGGTGTGAACCCCCGAAACGCATTGGCTGTTTTATCCTGTTGATCACTTTTAAATAAAAAACTACATTGGACTCTATTAGCTGTTGTGGCGCACCCATCTGTTCCTCGATAGAATACAATAGCCCAGCAAGGAATATTGCCCCATCCACGCTGCTTAGCATTGGGTAAGAATTGGATGTTATTATGCTTAGTGTATGACCAGATTAAGGACCAAATCACACCAGTAGCCACACTACACCACATGGCTGCTGATGTGAGTGTATCCAGCACAGTGTTGATGCAATTGTTTGCGATGCATCACACTTTTTTTTTGCTAGTGACATTTCATCAAGTTCTATGGAGACAGCATGGTACGATAAGGTTGTATCGTGCTACGCTGAAATTAAGTACTGCATACTGTATTCTTTTTCAGCACACACTACCGCAATGTGGTTGTGTGAGCTGAGCCCATCTTGAACAAGGAAAGTTGCCTTGTCTTGCATTTTGGCTGCGCTGGAAAAAAATGGCCTACACAACCCAATGCATTGGGTGTGAGCGGGCCCTTAATCTATTTTTACGTCAATATACAAGTCTGTAAGCTTGATTTAACATTCTGTACTCACCTGTCTATTTTCCATTTCCCTAGGACATGTAACATTTCTTTATGTGTAAGAATGTTGAGCAGGGCCATTAAAAAAAATGACAAAAGCACACAAAGGCATGAATGTTTAATGCATCTGCACGATATTGCTTATTTAAAATTGACATTTATACATGTGCATTATATGTGCATGCAGATTTGCTTAAATGCATGCTGTCACTGCATGCGCTTAGGTGTGAAAGGGCCCTCTATTTGATACTTAGCAAACTACGAAACTCCTTCTCACAATAATACTATGAAAAGAATATAGAAGAGAAACCTATGTAGAAGACACATCCACAATTACTTTGATGTAAACAATAATAACACAAAATATGTATTAATTGTAAATACACAATGCTTCCCCTTTGAAGGGTTGTTGAGCACCACTGCTCAAAGCCAGCCTGGGCTGATAAGTGCCAAATTCCACCCTGCATAACAATACCCATTCTCACTTCTCCAGGCGATTGCATACAAAGTCAGCCTTGTACACAAGAGCAGAAAAAGGATTCCTCAGTGTCCCTTCCTTCTGGTGCCAAGTGCTCCCTGGTGCCCTCTTTACTAGGATCCCTCTGAGCTAATTTTCAGTACCTTAAAGGGAAAGCACAGTGCATTTCTGGCAAGCACATATTTCAAGATATTATTGTAGTTTATTATATATCATCCACATCTTACATTTCCTTTTTTTATATTTTAATGTATTAAATATAGAGATTTGAAGGTTACCTTCTGATGATGCGCAACTCCTTTGTCTCACTGTTGAGATATCAACCACACCAGAGTGTATTTTTTCCATGAAGTGACTGAATCATAAGCCTGGCACTCTGAGAAGGAGCAATGAAGCTTAACCATTTTGGAGTACTGCAATGCAGAAAGTGGAGTCTACATAAACAATGAGAAAACATGGCTGGTGTTATGTACATGTATAATTACAAATATTATATAAAATAGGGATGCACCGATACCAGTTTTTTGGTATCGAGTACGAGTACCGATATTTTTTTTGGTACTCACTGGTACCGAATACCGGTGCCGTGTGCCCAGATTATCGGGAAGATATATATATATATACAAATTGACTTTGTGTTATTTTAACATGGTATCACGTACCTGAGGCTGAGACTGGAAGATGGGGAGGCGTCTCTTGCGAATCGTGTCCTGCGACCCCTGGAGTTGGGAACAGAAGGGTGCAGGGCAACGAGGAGCACGAGTGCCGTAGGCTGGAAACACCCACTGCGTGGTGACAACAGTGAAGAGAAGTCAGGAAGCCAAGGTCAAATCCGGTCGGGCAGGCGAGGTACAAAATCGTAAGGCAAACTCAATATCCAGGAAACAAGCCGAGGTCAGGGGCTGGCAGCAAGCAGAGAATAGTCCAGAGCAATCCGAGTCAAGGCAGGCTAAAGTAACAGATACAGAACACAGGCACAAACACTAAGCTGACAAGACCATCAGCAATGCCAGAGAGGCTGGCTCCTCCTTTTATAGTCCCAAGGCTCACAGACAGCTACCTCACTTCCTGTGCGTTTTCCAGCGCACCTTGCCGCGATTCTTGCGCATGCGCAGTTTGCCGCGATTCTTGCGCATGCGCAGTTTGCCACGATTCTTGCAGTTTGCAATCGTGCCTTTACACATGGACTACAAAATCAACACTGTTGTTCCTCATGTAGCCACCTCACAGACATTGCTATGCTGCCCATGCACCTCTTTCTTCTATCTGCCTAAGAGGACTGAGGAGATCTGACTGCTGCATTGTAAGTACCACATGCTCTCTGCAGTTTGCAGACTGTCTCTGAGATTCTCTGAGTAATTTAATTACTCTACTACAACACTGAATTGCCAAATGTCCAGTTATCTTTTCCATTAGACATGTGCAATTTGTTTTGGAAAGATTCGTCATTCGGACAAATTTTCATAATTCCCAGATTTGGGTATTTCCCCTTTTTTCACAATTTTTTTGGGGTGGAGTTCCCCCTTACAATTACTACCAGACCTAAAGGGCCTGGTATGGCTTTTGGGGGGAACCCCACGCTTTCTTTTACTGTGTACTTTGTGTCCCCAGTTATTAATGAACAGGAAGTGCTTTACATCACTTCCTGTTCATTCATGAGTTTCTCAATGGGTAGTAGCACTCAGCACAAAGGCTTCTACCCATTGATAACTGGATGATAGTAAATGTTTTACTATCACCAGTTTCTGAATAAATGGAAAGCCTCTGTACTGAGTGCTTTCCATTCATTTAGAACAGAGTCTGCGGAAAAAGAGATTGAGGACTCTGTGTCCTCAATTTCTTTTTCTATTTCAAAATGGAAATATTTCCAGAAGCCCCCCCAACAGTAGAAGAAACCCCACACATGTTCCCTCCACCCTTCCTCACACACACACACACACACACACACACACACACACACACACACGTCTTATTAAACTAAAATTTTTTTCATTAGTTGCATCATACAAAACAAATGTTTATGCTATTTTGGATTCGGCCACCTGCACGTTCTACACTCGCGTGCCGCCATCCTAGAGGCAGGGCGCATGACGTCACATGTCTGTTGGGGAGGGGGGGTGCAATTTTCTATTCTTGCCTCGGGCGCAAAAGAAGCCAGCTATGGCTGTGATAGAAACCACTGGTTTCATCACAACTCATAGTCTTTGAACCTACCTAGCTCTTAAAAAGTATAGCGTTTCTCAATTTGCTGTACTATATGAGAGTGTTACCTACTGTGATATTGTGATATGCTGTGGATAACCTGTTATGGATTCACCCTAAGCAGCGAATTACCTGTACTAATCCTGTCACTTTTCATTGGTTGAATTTATGGGACGAAGTCAAATGTTTCGGAGGTCTCCTCTCATCGGGAGCTCCTTTGCTTTCTCTGTTTTCTCTTGTTTTCGAGCAGCCCTCTGCATTCCATTTGTGGTGTGACCATCGTTTGCTTCATATAACCAAGCTGCTAACATCTTCTGGGGTGTTACCTTTTTCTGTCCTGAGGGATCGTTATCACCTCGCGGCGGGGGAGATTGTTCGGTATGTGCAAATTAAGCACTCTTTGGATACCCTGCTTATTAGGATGTCCCAGTATGATGTCCCATACTATGTTTTTTGAAAAGCGTACTGCGCAACAAAATGATACTGTGTCTAAATTTGAGGCAATTTGGTCTCCATGGTCTGATACTTTTTTCTCCTCTTCGTGAAGAAGCCCTGAGTATTTAATCATTATATGTAAGACTGGTGAGGAGATAGACACAAGCATGTATCCTTGTTGTTATTGTTGCTCACTGCCCCTTTTCCCCCATCGTTCTCTCATTCTGTGTCTCGTCTATTGTTGGAAATTTCTTTCATTTTTAATTTATTTTCTTTTACTTGCCCTGTCCCCGCCTGGAGCCCGCTCCGTACTACCTATACTGTGGAATGCTTTGTGCCTGCTCTTTTTGGAATTGCTTATCTATCCAATGTTCTTCCAAGGGATCCGGTCTTTTCTGTTTCTGTATTTTTTTCATCCTAATGGACTACGCAATATCCATTTTTCCTTTATTTGGAGATCCCTCTTTGACCGGATGTGGAGGGGAATCCGGATGCGAATGGTTCATTGTTTTCTTTACTTATTTGTTGTTTTTTTCTATTTACAATCATATTGTCAACTGGTTTGTAAAATTAACATTTTAATAAAAATGTATTAAAAAAAAGTAGAGCTCCTTATTCTTAGTGTGAATAGCATAAATATTAATTAAAAATGCCACTATTTCTTTGAAAATAAATATAATTATATTTGGCAATGATAATCTTGAAGAATTGGTGTATTGAAATAATGTATGGCTAAAAAAGGGTTCTTGTATTGCCAAGTGATCACGTGTAATTAAAGAATCTAATTTAGACTCATTGGTCCATTTGGTCAAGAATTAAAATGTACTGATGGTATTTTAACTGTGAAATAATGAAAATGACTTTAAAAATATTAATATATCTAGGTTATTAATGGTGGTTGAAACTGAATTCCACTCACAGTTGGGTTTTAAACTTTCTAGTCAAATCCCACTGAAAGAGACAGAGAGTCACTGTGTATGTGGTATATAGCCATAACTTCCTGTGTAAGCTAATGAAATTCATTATGTAAACAGCTGGAATGCACCATGGCATGCCTAAAAATACTGTTGCTACCAACAGACCTGTAGGCTGAATACTGAGCTTAAGAGCTTAAGCATATTTAAAAAAATCTAGGCCTATGAATGTCATCTTGACAGCCATATACTGTAAATTCCAAATATGTAAACATTTACGGCTGAAATCTAGGCGTATACAGTATATGTAATCATTAATACATCAGCAAAGGCATTTAAAAAAAATTTAAGCAGTGAGGTACCTGAATTTGACCTGGCATCAGCCTCTTGCAGTCCTTGTACAACATAGCTGGAGTGTGAAAGAAAGAAGCAGCACAAGCAGCTCAAGTAAAAAAAAAAGCATGCTAATAGGAAGAGAGAGCAACATTTACTGACAGCAATAACGAATACAGTCATGTATGTAAAGAGAACACCAGAACCTAGGTGTCTGAGTTTTTAATAACCCATTGCCAATGTTTTTTTAATTGGACCACATAGTGCCGCATCCGTAATTTATCTTATGCACAATATTAAAATCATTTGATTTTATGGTACTGATATATTTACTTTTGTTATAAAAATGAAAAAAATTACATGGGACTGCGGACGATACCCCAAAACTATTACTATATGAAATAAAAACACAGACAACTTCATATTGGCAAATATTGGCCACTGCACTTTTATTGGTATTAAATCGCTTAAACTTTAATGAACCAAACTTAAATAACCAAAACATCAATTCACCACTATCAATTCCCTAGTCATTACAACTCAAGCAACCAAAACCATCATGTAACTGTGAATTAGTCCCGCTCACTAAGAGGTGACAAACCACATAAAGGTGCCGTGACAGGGGAGTGAGGGAAGCTCGCTGAGGTGCGTTCCAACCTACTGGCACTGATCCCAAGCAGAGTCCTCCTTTATATAGTGATAGATGCTGACTGGAGAAGATTCTGGAATGTTCTGGATGAGATTTCACGCCCAAACCTCTAGGTGGAATACCTGAGGTAATTTAAAGGGCCAGCAACGCTGTAATAAAAACAAGAGAAAAACAGCAAAAAAGGCAATACACAATATCTGGGATCAACGCAGTCCCATGTGAAGGAGCCCTTAGGCCCCGTTCACACTGAGCGATTTATCGCGTGGTAATTCCCGCAATATCGCAGCTATTTATCGCTCTCCTATGCATGGCAATGGGGCAAAGGGTCCTGCTGTCGCGGGTCGTGCGTCGCTACAGCAGGACCCTTTTTGGAGTGGATTTTGCCGCGATTCAATGCTTTTCAATGCAAGCATTTGCGCGATATCGCGCGATTTCGCACAAAATGCAAATCGCCAAGTGTGAATGGGGCCTTAGAGTTACTCCCTCTTCCATTATCCAGATATTTCAATAAAATTCAATAAACAGTATACGTTATACTTTTCTCATTCCTATCAGTATTGTATACAGCTTGCATTAAAGGAACCAGGCATGCAAATCTTTTTAATCACCTCAGAGCAATCTATCCTGACAACGCAAACAGTTCTTTACGCAAATACAATACTTTTATTTTCCTCTTTTCTTCTTTCTTGATTTCCTTATAGTGTATCAGTGAGATAGTGGATATTTTTATATGCCTTTCACAGGAACCCATGCCTGTTTCATCAGGAAAATCTCTGAGGGTCTATTGTTTAAATAAGATAGGTTCAACCTGCATACTCACTAAGGAGCTTTTAATCATTGGCACCTAATCTAACACAACTTATTCAAATATGGATTTAAATTGATGGTAAATGTCCGGGTGTACTTTGTGCATTTGGGTTTATTTAGATTATGAGAATAATAAAATAATGACAGTTTTGTATTTACTTATTTGTATGTACTACTTATTTGTATGAGTATTTGACCTTTATCTGTAGCCACGGTTTGAATGGAGATCGAATGTTTGCTCTAATATGTCGTAAAAAGTAAACACTTTCCATGGAGTATACCTACTTTTTTAAGGTACATTTTCTCTTGGTCCCCCTGCAAAATATCACAAGTGCCTGATGATCCTGCTAGTAAAGTCCACTTAATGCAGCGTTGCAACAATGCTGCACTGCTCCTGTTTGCTCCTGATTGTAGGCTGTGTCTAAGGAAAAAACACAAACAAGGGGCGCCTTTCCTGGTGCAGACAAATTTGTTTGTGTTTTTTCCTTAGATTTTGCGGTCTCCCTGGCTGGTTTGGGGGCAGCATCCTGCAGACCTTTCTACACACATGCTTTTTATTATTAATATTTTTTAACAGACTTGTTTTCTGACTACACTTGTGCTTATATTGGTCTACACTGGCTGAGTAGTCCTTTTTGGCGCTTTTTTGTGTTCATATCTGTAGGCTGTGTCTGCTTGTACTACAGTGGGATGAAAAAATGTTACAAGTGGCGTGGCTTGTTACTGCTGATCCAAAAACCTGTAGGTTGTCATTCAGTACCTGGCCACATCTATTCATGCCCACTAGCTTCTAAATTGGCTGTATTGGTGGTTGCTTTTTTTGTTTTTGTTTTTATGAGGCTGTTTCTGCTTAACATTGTAACTGGTTTTGGTACTTGTTTAGACTGTCATACACAGGGGTGTCCGGATCCATCCGTGTGTGTAGAGGGGGTGCTGGCGGGAAAGAGTGATGCCGTTGACCTGGCCAGCATCCCGCCCAGCTCCTGGCAACCAGTGACGTCACTGGTTGTCATGAGTAGGGCGGGACATGGCTAGAGCGTCCCAGGTTGCTAAGAGCTAGGCGGGGAGATGAGTATGGCCCTCTTACATTTCCCCACCCTGGCTGGCACAAGCCATTATGGCTGGCATTATTGTGTTCCTATTCACACAGCATACTGGAAAATAATCTTTACTCTTGGTTTGTTTATCTTTTCTGGTTTGAAGGTAAAATTTTTTTTATCTACTGTGCTGGGGTTGCCCTGTACCCTTCACCCTAAAAATTGCCTGCTGGGAGTTTTGGGAAATTTGCCAGTTTCGAATTATGCTAGGTCTCTTCTTCGAACCCTATTTTAAAAAACGTCTTCTTTTGACCTAGAAAGGTCGTTCAGTGCCTTTTTTGGATATGGGGCCCTTGGGTGGCCTCTTCCCAGATGTTATCCCCTCTGGTATTATTCTACTGACCGTGAACAGTTCTGTTCTTTCTGACTTTATTATACTGTATTTACCCTTGATGTAACATGACTCTATTCCTGATTCATTGTATGGCTTCAAGACGGTATGGTTTTACCTCTTACATGCTCTTTCCCCCTTTTTTATGATGCCATGGTATATCTAATTTTGTAATAAATGCTGAAAAAGTCTGTATCTTATGCTGTGTGTTCTTGTTTGGTTGTTCTTTAGAGCATATGAAAATCAATAAAAATGTATTTAACAAGCTTATTTTTTTTTTTGCTTACCTTTTAGATGTTTTGTTGCATCAGGCAATATGGCTGGTTCCATGTTTTCTTGAGCACCTTCACAGTAATCTGTCCTTGTAGTGGTGGATGAGAAGACACAAAATTCCTAGGTGGGCAAGGATAATAGCAGATAAGAACCCAGAAGCTGACTCGGAACATGGTTACATGGGTAAGCTGAAGGTACATGGGTACCTTTTGTTAAAACATGAACATCAATAGAAGTGCTACTATCTATCAGGCCTACATCACTGCTTATAAAATAGACTAACTAAAGCATTTAATCTCTTATGAGAAAAGAACATGTTTGAAGAGAACACTTACCTGCGGCTAAAAATAAGACCAGATGTGCTGAACTGTATTTGGTGAGTAATTTTCAAATAGCTGATAATAAATTAAACATAACAATACTTTCATTCTGAGCTAACAATCTTACCAAATGTAACCATATGGCAAATAAAATTAAGGCGGGTAGTTTCCAGTACTGAAAAGAGTAAAAATGACACGTGCACTCTTTTCTGCTTATATTGAAAAGTACCCGACTCATTAGCTGCCCTTTTATTCTGGTTACTGTGCACTAATAAAGATGCCTAGCCATCTGTCACACCAGTGGTTCCACACAGCAGAGGTAGCAATGAAGTGGGGAATGGATGCAGATAAAATTAAATGCTCATGAAAAAATGGCTTCAATCCCGACCCTCCTTCATGTTGAAGTCTGAGGAACTAAAATCTGTTTAAGATGTTAATGCACAAAGCAAGCAAGATGTATCTTAAAGCAGAAGGGCTTAGAAGGTGATT
Source organism: Nanorana parkeri (assembly GCF_000935625.1). Taxonomy (NCBI): domain Eukaryota; kingdom Metazoa; phylum Chordata; class Amphibia; order Anura; family Dicroglossidae; genus Nanorana; species Nanorana parkeri. Next base: position 761,152 of record NW_017307051.1, on the reverse strand, counting down.
GGAGAAAAGTAAACGAGAAACCTTATGTTCACACAGATGGTACCCAGACGTAACTTAGGTGGATTGAACAATAGGGGTCACCGCAGGAGCATTGTTTTGGTCCATTTTCCCCCTTTCAGCAGGTGGTTCCCTCTTATAGTCTGGATTCTACATATAAAAGACGATAAATTAGTATGGCACTATACAAAACACTAATACCATGTTGAATGAATAAAAAGGAAGAAAAGATAGGCTACATTTAAAAAATTTTCTCAAATATTGCCTATTAATTCTTGTTTGATCAGCATATTGTAATTATTGTATCACAGACTCTTAAAGCACAACTCCAACTTTAATTTTTCTTTAAATAAAAAGCTCTTTTTTTTTACCCAATGTGAAAAAAAAGTTTTAATGCTTTACTGACCCTTTCCACATCCCAGCGCTCCTCTCTCCTTCCTTCTTACATGGTCCCTGCCCGGCTGCTTCTGGGTTTAATGATACTGTACCTAGCATCATCCATCCCTTCACTATGAGCCCAGGCTGTGATTGGCATGCCCCCCTTGGCTTTCCGCTTCCACGCAGACTGGGTTCACAGTGTGCTGCTGCATAGAATGATGCTTAATATGACATCCGTAGAGACTGCTGACCCCACAACACTGGACAAGAAAGTCATGAGACCACATGGAGTAAAGGTATGTATACTTTCATTGTTTTAAATTTTGGTGCAGGGAGGGGAGATTGGTCTGGGGCAATTTAACTTGGAGATGGGCTTGAAATAAATAAATCAGGTTTGCCTCAGTGGCAAAATTGTTCAAATAGGAACTCTCAGCATGAATTTCCAAATCTAATAACAGGAATATCCAATAGGCCATACAGTTAGGTAGCACATACTGATAATTGTAATATCTCCCTATATGTTGTAAAGTGCTGCGCAAGCTGTTGTTGCTATATAAGTTCTAAATAATAATAATAAAAATAATAATAATAATATTGATTATACTGCTCCCGGAGAATAATAAGTGTGTTCACACAAATGTTTTATGATATAATGTACAATGTAAGTTATAGGGGTCTATTCACGAAGCTGCCGAGGGCAGCCGAGTGAATGACCGATCTGAAGTGAAGTGAGCCAAACACTGTTCGGCTATTCACTTCAGGCTGGTACGGCTAATTTCAGCCGTACATCGGCTGAAATCAGCTGTACATCGGCTTGCTTCGTGTGGCTTCGGGTCGACCGAACATGCTCAGCTATCTAGTAGCGGGAGACTCCAGGAGCATCCGGGAGAGTAATGACAGAACGACAGCGTCCCCTGGTAACCAGGGGACGCTGATGTGTCTCTGCAAGTGTCCGGAGCCAGACGTGAGATGGCGGCTCCGGCTCAGTTGAGATGGCTTTCACCTCGGCTCAGTTGAGCTGAGGCATATGCCTTCGGCTCGACTGAGCCGCTTGGCCGACTTCGGGAGCTGTACGGGCTATAGTGAATAGCCCGTACAGCAGCCCTTCGGTTCTACTGAACCGAAGAGGTCCTGGGGCCGAAGCTAGCCGAAGGATCAGTCGAAGCTACGACTAGATCCTTCGGCAGCTTA